>NW_025314169.1:0-497 GCF_018294505.1 Triticum aestivum | reverse complement strand
AAGAACCACAAGAATGCATTTCAGAAGATTTCTAACTTCCATCACTGTTCCCACTAGTTGTAGCAATATCTTCTCCATGCACTCATTGTTGATCTGTGGATTCTTGATCTTGTTTTGTTCATTCTTGATGCTTTCTTCATTCTTCATCGTTGGTTTCGAAGAAGTCGACGTTGCTTCCCCTCTAGTTGCACATGCAGCCGCATCATTGCCTTCGATTGTACTAAGAAGTGCACTAACATCAATTAAGTTTCTTTCTATCAACAAATCAATGTATTGGCCTTTCCAAAACCAAAATGATCATCCATCGTCCTACACAAAAGATTGAGCAGTCTCGAAGTGAGCTACGGTACTTGAACTTAAGAATGAGCTATGAAACGAGCTACCGCAAGTGCACGTACCCCGTGGTTTTCGCATTTGTAGAACACCCATCTAGGGTGCTTCGGCGTGCCCGAAGTGAGCCGCAGCACTTGGCGCGGGCAGTCGTCGCACTGTATGAG
>NW_025314168.1:0-497 GCF_018294505.1 Triticum aestivum | reverse complement strand
TGGATGAAATGATGATACCATGCCAACTTTCAACCTTTTCAGAGTTCATTTGAAATGCTTTTCAATTTTAGGGTCTTATAGCTCAAAATAATTAGTAAATGCATGAAAAATAACAAATGAAGTCAGACAGGATTGAAAAATGATGATGTGGCTTTGAATGGTGCATTTCGCACACACAAAAAGTCAGGAGTTCGAGTAAGTTTTAAAAAATGAAATCCCTTTGTAACAGATCAGTTTCCGTATGAAATCCTGATACTTTGAAACAGATTGTCCGTTTAGTACACGAAGTGCATCCAGTTTTTGCCGTAACCCACTCAACTTTCTTGCACATGCTATGTGGATGAAAGGATGATACCATGGCAACTTTCAACCTTTTCAGAGTTCATTTGAAATGCTTTTCAATTTTAGGGTCTTATAGCTCAAAATAATTAGTGAATGCATGAAAAATAACAAATGAAGTCAGAAAGGATTGAGAAATGATGATGTGGCTTTGAATG
>NW_025314167.1:0-497 GCF_018294505.1 Triticum aestivum | reverse complement strand
GGGAGGCGGACCGCGACTAAAGGTACCCTTTAGTCGCGGCTGGCCACACCAACCGCGACTAAAGGGTACCCTTTAGTCGCGGTCCGCCTCCCCAACCGGGACTAAAGGGTTTTGGCGCCCCTTTCGCTCCCGCGCAGAAAGACCCTTTAGTCGCGGTTGGGGACAACAACCGCGACTAAAGGGTACCCTTTAGTCGCGGTCCGCCTCCCCAACCGGGACTAAAGGGTCTGTGCTGGAATTGGCGCGGTGCGGTGGGATGTTTAGTCCCACCTCGCTAGCCGAGAGGCTTCGACAGTGGTTTATAAGCGCGGCTGCGCTCACCACTTCGAGCTCCTCTCAAATGCAGGCTTACGGCCCTATTCTGTCACTGTGTGCCTGTGGGCCTACTGGGCCTAGTGCGGGCCTGAATCCTGGCCCATTAATGGGTTTCTAGTCGTATTCAGGCCGTGGTGGCCCAGTAGGTGGCATATTTTTTATTTTTTGCCTGTTTTTTGTTT
>NW_025314166.1:0-497 GCF_018294505.1 Triticum aestivum | reverse complement strand
ATGAAGGATAAGCATAATGTAATTCTTATTCTTGTTTCATCCAAGTGATTAATTCCTTATTCCGAAGGTTCATAAAAATTCTTGGTTTCAATTGTTTCATCTTTTCTTTTCCCAGAGTTCCAAGCTCTCTCAAGTATGTCACCACGAAGCTCCATCTTAATCATTGCAAGGCTTCAATCTAATTCTTTTCATCCTTCACTTCTTTTTAATCATTCTTTTATTACCGGAGTTCTTCATGGAGGCTCTACATGGTGGTTCGTCAAGGATTCTTTTCATCTCTTCATTGTTTCCCTATCAATCATTGTTTTCGGTGGCAGAATTTCACCTCAAGTTTTCGAGATGTTTTCCATAAGCCCACAACAAGCTTACTCTTTTCGTTGTTGGTTTTCCAACAACTCCGTTCGACCCTTCGCCTAAGGATGCCTTTGCAAGCTCATTTGAGGTAGAAGATGTTGTTTTCTCCACCGTTCTTTTGATTCCCTTCTTACATTTGTTCT
>NW_025314165.1:0-497 GCF_018294505.1 Triticum aestivum | reverse complement strand
AGTATGCAGCATTCCAAGCGACGTTATCAATTTCCAACATGTTCTGACATCATTTGTTGTTTTTCGGTCATTTACCTAATTGTTTTATATAGCTAAATGACCGTGAAATTGAAAATCACTACAAAATGAATCCTGAAAATGTTGAAACTTGGCATGGTATCATCATATCACCCGCATAGCATGCGCGAAAGAGTAGAGAGGGTCACGGCAAAAACTGGACGCACTTCGTGTACAAACTGGACAAACTCTTTCGGAGTATCAGGGTTTCGGACGAGAACTCATCTGTTACATGGCCCACTTCAATGTTTTTAAACTTATTTGAACTCCGGACTTCTTTTGTGTTCAGTATGCAGCATTCAAAGCGATGTCATCAATTTCCAACATGTTCTGACATCATTTGTTGTTTTTCGGTCATTTACCTAATTGTTTTAGAGAGCTAAATGACCGTGAAATTGAAAATCACTACAAAATGAATCATGAATAAGTTGAAACTTGGC
>NW_025314164.1:0-497 GCF_018294505.1 Triticum aestivum | reverse complement strand
TACGGAAACTCGTCTGTTACAAAGGGATTTCATTTTTTTGAATTTATTTGAATTCCATAGTTTTTCTGTGTTCAAAATGCACCATTCAAAGCCACATCACCAATTTTCAACCCTTTCTGACTTCATTTGTTATTTTTCATACATTTACTGATTATTTTGAGCTATAAGACCATGAAATTGAAAAGCATTTGAAATGAACTCTGAAAAGGTTGAAACTTGGCATGGTATCATCATTTCACCCACATAGCATGTGCAACAAAGTAGAGAGGGTTACGGCAAAAACTGGATGCATTTCGTGTACAAAACGAACAATCTCTTTCGAAGTATCAGGGTTTCATCCGGCAACTCGTCTGTTACAAAGGGATTTCATTATTTTGAACTTATTTGAACTCCATAGTTTTTTGTTTTCAAAATGCATTATTCAAAGCCACATCACCAATTTTCACCCCTTTCTGACTTCATTTGTTATTTTTCATGCATTTACTGATTCTTTTGAG
>NW_025314163.1:0-497 GCF_018294505.1 Triticum aestivum | reverse complement strand
CGTAAGGTGCCTAATTATACCGCTGATCAACCCCCCGAGGCGTGGGTTGAAAGCTATGAGATGGCAATGGAGATGCTCGATGTCGATGAAGCGGCGTGTGCAAAATACTTCACCATGGTGTTGGACGGAACGGCTCGTACCTGGCTAAAGAGTCTTCCCGTTAACTCGATCAGTTCATGGGACGAGTTGAAGGTCCGGTTTATAGCGAACTTCAAGGATACGTGCAAACAGCCCATGTCCATTGTGGATCTGGCTGCTTGTGTCCAAGGAGAGAACAAATTAACAACTCATTGGGTGCGCCGAATTTCAGAAATCCTGCATTCATCAAACCGCATCAGTGCCGATTCGGCGATTATAACGTTGGAAGGCAATTGCCGGTTTAAGTCACTAAAGATGAAGTTGGGACGGCTCAAGCGTCACTGCAATGATATGGGAACGCTCATGGCAGCTCTTGTTAAGTATGCCGATTCTGATAATACCAAGGATCCCGAGTCTGA
>NW_025314162.1:0-497 GCF_018294505.1 Triticum aestivum | reverse complement strand
AAATGTATCCAATTTAGGCAGCATCATATTCTCATGAACATTAGAATCATTACCAAGAAACGAAAGTACCTGGTAATTTAGTTGGCGTGCGCGAGCTCTAGTAATTGGTCCAGTATGTATAGCAGCAGGGGCTGTGGGTGTAACAATGGTATTGATGTCCTCGTCACAAGAAGATCGCCGACTTCCAACCCTACTCCAACCTCATTGAGCTAGTACATCAAGCGACCAAGGCGGAACGTCAAGTGCAAGATGACTTCAAGTACGCCAAGTACTCATCCAAGACATACGGCTTCTCCAACAATCAAGCTTCAACAACTCCTCCAGCATCTACTTCAACCAAGCCTTCTCCAAGCATCGACGACAAGACAACATACAAGAAACCTTCGTCAACTTCAAGTCGTCCTCCTCCTACTACAAGCAACTACAAGCCGCGTGCTACTCCCTCTACTCCGATCGATGAGACCATCAAGACAAGTTCAATCAAGTGCTTCACATGT
>NW_025314161.1:0-497 GCF_018294505.1 Triticum aestivum | reverse complement strand
GAAATTCTATCGCAAACAAACAATAGCATACATAAGCAATCAAGCAAATAAGCATGGGTAAAACTCAAATAAGAAGATCTACGAGAAAGTTCAACTTAAGAACTCCGGTTAGCAAAAAGAATCAAATCAAATGGAGCAACGAATCTCAAACAGCGAAAGAAACAAGATCCGTTTACTAATCTGGACCTAGGTCAAATTTTATAGTACCAAAATATTGTTTAAGGTTCTTAAACAGAAAGAGGGTCTCGAGACGAAGATCTAGGCACTCGAATCGCCTAATTCCGACAAACGAGCGAAAAGATAAACTAGAACGAAAATCAGATCAGAAATCATGATCAGAAATAAGCGCGGAAAAATCCGATAAAAGAAAGCTGACGAACAGGCTAACGAACGAGCGTTCGTTGTCTGTAACTAACGAGCGAAAACCATTCGTTAAAACGAATGTATGGACGAACGTCCTCTAAAAATAAAAACCAAGAAAAACCGGCGAACCGATC
>NW_025314160.1:0-497 GCF_018294505.1 Triticum aestivum | reverse complement strand
AGTTCGAGGGCGTGTCCGGGGTGCTACCCCGGTCTGATTCGTTCAACGACAATGGCTTCACTTTTCGTGAGCCACCTTGGAGGTCCGCAAAGCTGCATATCAGTGACGGAACTGCATCAAGCTCGTGCGAGGGGGTGATCCATCATTCTTTTCTTCGGTAGCTGCTGTGGTGGTGCTGGAGGATGGTGACGCCATTGGTGTCAAGCTCAAAGATGTTCTACTATCTTTTTAGTTTTGTCATGTCGGTCCTTACGTGACTTGTATTTTGTTCTTTATGATCTGAATGATACACGTATTACCATGCAAAAAAAAATTGAAGATAGAGTTTTTTTTGAACATTAATAACTTTATTCCTCATATAATAGTCATGTCATTTACAATATGTGGAAGTATAATGTCAGGGGGATTGGAGTCCCAAAATTGAGATAAATCAAGACTAAATCAGTGTTTTGCCAAACAATCAGCAACAAGATTGGTTTCCCTTCCGCAATGAACAA
>NW_025314159.1:0-497 GCF_018294505.1 Triticum aestivum | reverse complement strand
TGGAGGAGGCCGTCAGGATGATGTCATCGACGTAGAGGAGCAAATATGCAGTCGTATCACCATGGCGATAGACAAACAGTGAGGCATCTGAGCGAGTGACGCTGAAGCCCAGTGTTTGAAGAAACTCGGCGATCCGCTGATACCAAGCGTGAGGTGCTTGCTTGAGCCCGTAGAGACCGGGACGGCAAACACACATGACCAGGAAGAGATGCGTCGACGAAACCGGTGGGCTTCTCACAATAAACCTGCTTCTCAAGATGGCCATGGAGGAAGGCATTGGAGACATCCATCTGATGAACTGGCCAGCCTCGGGACACTGCAAGCTGGAGAACGGTGCGGATCGTGCCCGGTTTGACAACCGGTGCAAACGTCTCAGTGAAGTCAAGTCCAGCGCGCTATCGAAAACCACGAACCATCCAGCGAGCCTTGTAGCGCTCAAGTGTACCATCCGAGCGGGTCTTTTGGCAAAAGACCCACTTGACGTTGATTACATTGGC
>NW_025314158.1:0-497 GCF_018294505.1 Triticum aestivum | reverse complement strand
CCAGTTTTGACACCGACAGTGATCAAGCAAAGCATTAAGTAATTGGAGAAGCCTCCCCCAAGCTTGTGGGAGACTCTCTTCTTCAATTTGTACAAAATTATATATTTCCCGTAAGGCAGCTTGTTTCTTATGAGTAGGGAAATATTTAGCAGAGAAGTAATAAATCATATCCTGGGAAGTACGCACAGAACCAAGAGCAAGAGAATTAAACCATGTTTTAGCATCACCCTTTAATGAGAACGGAAATAACTTAAGGATATAGTAGTAACGAATTATTTCCTCATAAGTGAATAGGGTGGCTATATCATTTAATTTAGTAAGATGTGCCACAATAGTTTCAGATTCATAGCCATAAAGAGGATCAGATTCAACCAAAGTAATTAACTCAAGATCGACAGAGAAATCATAATCCTTATCAGAAATACAAATAGGTGAAGTACCAAAAGCAGGATCATATTTCATTCTAGCATTCAAAGATTTTTCTTTCAGCTTAGCAA
>NW_025314157.1:0-497 GCF_018294505.1 Triticum aestivum | reverse complement strand
ATACCATCTACTCCTTCTTTATAAAGATGTTGATCATCCCAAAAGTAATGTCTTAAATCATAGAATTGTTTTTTTGGTATGTGAAACTAGGTGGTATATATATAATTAGCATAGTCAGCATACCAAGGAGTGTATGAGAAACATTTATTGCAGCTAATTGTTCATTAGGAAAACTATCATTAATAGGTTGTGGGTCATCAAGAATATTTTCTAGCCTAGACAAGTTATCAGCCACGGGGTTCTCAGCTCCCTTTCTATCAGTGATATGTAGGTAAAATTCTTGTAGCAACAGAACCCACCTAATGAGTCTAGCTTTAGCATCTTTCTTTTCCATAAGATATTTTATAGCAGCATGATCGGTGTGAACAGTAACTTTAGAATCAACAATGTAAGATCTAAATTTATCAGTAGTAGCATAATTGCGTTGGGCACTATCTAGAGTTTTACTCACATAACGAATAATATTTAGTTTCTTATCAACTCTTTGTCCTAGAACA
>NW_025314156.1:0-497 GCF_018294505.1 Triticum aestivum | reverse complement strand
AGTGGGAGAGAGGCCCGAGGAGGCGGGGGAGCTGGCGACCTTATCCCCTCCGGCGTCGGTGCCGGCGAAGGGGTCGGGCGGCAGCGCGCCCCGTTCCGACCCGGTCGGGGGAACAGGAAGGGGACGCGGGGGGGAAGGTGGGCTGGGCCGGGGTCGCGGCTGCGGCCCAGTTTGGGCCGGGGGGCAGTGGGGGGGTGGGAAGCGGGCCCTTTTTCCCCTTTTTTTTTCTCTGCCTGGGTTCTGTTTTCTGTTTTCTCTTTATTTGCTTATTCCCTTTTCTGTTTTATTTCATTTAAAAGTATTTAGACATTTTATAAAAATGTGTTTTCTCCACCATAATTACCAGTGTATTATTTAGCACCCACTGAACATTTTTGTTTGAATTTTTGAAAACTTTTATTTTTCACTTTAATTATATTTGAAGTTTGAGCGAGTTTGAAAGGAAGGTGATTCAAATGTGATCAAGCCCTGTTTAGCAACATGATTAGCTTAATCAC
>NW_025314155.1:0-497 GCF_018294505.1 Triticum aestivum | reverse complement strand
AAGTCTGTGAAGGTTCGGAAGTCTACCTTGAAGACTTACCAGAGTGATTGGGTGAGGACTGTGTGTCCTTAGCTCAAGGGGAATAAGGTGAAGACGCGGTCTTCTGAGTTGAATCTCAGCCTCCCTAACCAGACGTACAGTTGTCACAGCAACTGGAACTGGTCCAACAAATCTCGTGTCTTCAACAAGTGACTGGTTCTATCCTTTCCCTCCCTTTACTTTGAATGTGTCTTCGTGAAGTCATTGCCTATTTGTCTTATCTGTTTGACTTCATTGCTTGACTACTATCGTTGATTGGCTTCACACTATCTTCCATCCTGATCCTTACTACCAAGCTGCCATTAGTCTTTGTACTTTCACATTATTGCATACTTGAATATGGCTTACCTGTCGTAGTTTATCTTCCGCTGCATATCAATTAGGTCATTTCTATTGTTTGTCTTCGAAACTTCCACGTTTTGAAGACTTTGATAAAAATCGCCTATTCACCCCCCCCC
>NW_025314154.1:0-497 GCF_018294505.1 Triticum aestivum | reverse complement strand
GCATCGTTACCGCAGAACGTCTACTACCGTGTCATCGCCGTCCGTGAGAGGGGCCCATGCCCCGGAGACGCGTCCCGCCTCTTCGGACATGCCACCACACCACCCCGCATGTATGAGGGCCCGGTGCGACGCTCCGGTGGCATTGCTACCCCCCACCCCCAGTGCACCCGTCCCGCCTAACCCTGTAGCGTTTGACCACGGGATCTAGCCCTTTGACTTTGCACGGACGGGCTTTGACGAGTGGACCTCCCCACCCGGTTGTGTTAGGTCAGCCCATAGGAACACTTTGGAGCAATATCCGGGCCAAACTCGCAGCAAGATCCCCTCCGTGTAGACCCCACGCATCCGTTTCCCCCCTCCAGGTGCCGGCGGCAGCGCCGTCCGTGAGGGGGGGGGCACACCCCGGAGCCCCAAGACGGGCGTCTACGCATGCACGAACACTTTCACATATGCATCGGGACCCGTGCGATGTTTCGGTGACATAGCTACACCCCGAA
>NW_025314153.1:0-497 GCF_018294505.1 Triticum aestivum | reverse complement strand
AAGTATCGGGGTTTCGGACGAGAACTCATCTGTTACATGGGCACTTCATTTTTTTTAATTTATTACAACTCCAGACTTTTTTGTGTTCCATACACACCATTGAAAGTGACGTCATCAATTTTCAAAACTTTCTGACATCATTTGCTATTTTTAGTCATTTACGGATTTGTTTAGAGAGCTAAATGACCGTGAAATGAAAATCACTACAAAATGAACTCTGAAAATGTCGAAACTTGGCATGGTATCATCATTTCACCCACATAGCATGTGCAAAAGAGTAGAGAGGGTTACGGCAAAAACTGGACGCACTTCGTGTACATACTGGACAATCTCTTTCGGAGTATCAGGGTTTCGGACGAGAACTCATCTATTACACTAGCACTTATTTTTTTTTAAACTTATTACAACTCAAGACTTTTTTTGCGTTCCGTACGCACCATTCAAAGCGACGTCATCAATTTTCAACACTTTCTGACATCATTTGCTATTTTTCAGTC
>NW_025314152.1:0-497 GCF_018294505.1 Triticum aestivum | reverse complement strand
CGGTGAGTAATAGTCCACGAAACAGGTCAGATTTGGCCAAAACTGTGTGTGTTGACGACGGACACATAAACGCACCCCGGGTTTCATCAATCGTGGAAATCGCTCTGGGTCCCCAAAACGCTGAGTAATAGTGCACGGAACGTATTAGAATAGGCCGAATATGTGAGTGTTGATGACCGACACGTAAACGCACCCCGGGGTTCGTCAATCATGGAAATGACTCCGAGACCCCAAAATAGAGTAATAGTCCAAGAAACGGGCCAGAATCGACCCAAACTGTGATTGTTGATGACTGACACGTAAGTGCACCTTGGAGTTTGACAACCATGGAAATCGCTTTGGGACCCGAAAACGGTGAGTAATAGTCCATCAAACGGGCCAGAATCGGCCAAAACTGCGAGTGTTCTTGACCAACACGTAAGCACATCTTGGGGTTCAACAACTATGGAAATCGCTACGGGACCCCAAAACGGTGAGTAATAGTGCACGGAACGGAC
>NW_025314151.1:0-497 GCF_018294505.1 Triticum aestivum | reverse complement strand
AGGCTGGAGTTCAAATAAGTTTAAAAAACATTGAAGTGCCCGTGTAACAGATGAGTTCTCGTCCGAAAACCCTGATACTCCGAAAGAGATTGTCATGTTTGTACACGAGGTGCGTCCAGTTTGCGCCGTGACCCTCTCTACTCTTTTGCACATGCTATGCGGGTGAAATGATGATACCATGCCAAGTTCCAACATTTTCAGAGTTCATTTTGTAGTGATTTTCAATTTCACCGTCATTTAGCTATCTAAACAAATCGGGAAATGACTGAAAAACAGCAAATGATGCCAGAACGTGTTGGAAATTGATGACGTCGTTTTGAATGATGCATATTGAACGCAAAAATAGGCTGAGTTCAAATAACTTTAAAAATATATTGAAGTGCCTTTGTAACAGATGAGTTCTCGTCCGAAACCCTGATACTCCGAAAGAGATTGTCCAGTTTGTACACGAGGTGCGTCCAGTTTTCGCCGTGACCCTCTCTACTCTTTTGCACATG
>NW_025314150.1:0-497 GCF_018294505.1 Triticum aestivum | reverse complement strand
GAAGAAAGGAATAGAGGAGAAGATCGAAGAAAAAAAAAGAGGAGAAGAAGAAAGGAATAGAGGTGAAGAAAAAAACATAGAAATTACTCTATTTTCTTCTTCTTCTCTTCTATTCATTTCTTCTTCTCCTCTTTTTTTCATTTTCTCTTATTTATTTCTCCTCTTCTTCCTCTCCTCTTCTTCTCCTTTCTTCTTCTTCTTCTTATTATTATTATTTTACTTTTTCCACTCCTTATTTTTCTTCTTCTTCCTTCTTCCTTCTTCCTCTTTTCTTCCTTTTCCTTATTTTACTTTTTCTTCTACACTAACCTAAAATGCACTAACCTAAAATCGATATCTACTAATTAACAACCTAAATAAAAAATTAATACATATATAAAAAAATCATATGAAAAAAAACATCATATGCACAAAAAAACATCATATGAAAAAAATAACATATCAACATCATCTCATATATAGAAAAAACATCAGAAGGCCGCCAGACCGTGGGGCGG
>NW_025314149.1:0-497 GCF_018294505.1 Triticum aestivum | reverse complement strand
TAAATATTTTCAAATAACAAATTTGATGATATTTTTTAAAAAATTATTACTGTTTTTATAAAAAAAATATTACTGTTTCATATTCATATTCATTTTCTAAAAAATTATTAGATGCAACAAAAAATAATAATAATAATTTACTTATGGCGCACCTCTGGCTGGTGCGCCATTGCTATATAAAAAAAAGATTAGTAATAGCGCACCTCTGGCTGGTGCGCCATTGCTATATAAAAAAAAGATTACTAATGGCGCACCGATCGTGGGTGCGCCATTGCTATCTAAAAAACATACTAATGGCGCACCGCTACGGGGTGCGCCATTAGTAAGCTTCCCCCCTAGCTAATTCCTCCCTCTCCCTCGCCAGATCCCCTTCGTCCCTCTCCCTCGCCAGATCCACCCACGTGCTGCCCCGACCCACGACGTCGCCGCCCCGACCCCCGCCGCACCCGCGCCCCCGCGCCCCCCACCACTGCAGCTCCCCCGCGCCGCCGCCCCCG
>NW_025314148.1:0-497 GCF_018294505.1 Triticum aestivum | reverse complement strand
AGTTTGAATAATTTTACACTAGAGTTGAACTAGCTCTATAGGCAAGTTGAAATAATTTTACACTCGAGTTGCACTAGCTCTATAGCCTATTACAAATAATTTTACACTAGAGTTGAACTAGCTCTATAAGCTAGTTCAAATAATTTTACACTATAGTTGAACTAGCTCTATAGCCTACTACAAATAATTTTACACTAGAGTTGAACTAGCTCTAGTTCAAATAATTTTACACTAGAGTTTAACTAGCTCTATAAGCTCGTTCAAATAATTTTACACTAGAGTTGAACTAGCTCTATAGCCCAGTACAAATAATTTTACACTAGAGTTGAACTCGCACTATAAGCTAGTTTAAATAATTTTACACTAGAGTTGAACTAGCTCTATAAGCAAGTTGAAATAATTTTACACTAGAGTTGCACTAGCTCTATAGCCTAGTACAAATAATTTTACACTAGAGTTGAACTAGCTCTATAAGCTAGTTCAAATAATTTTACACT
>NW_025314147.1:0-497 GCF_018294505.1 Triticum aestivum | reverse complement strand
TCCCGGTTGGTGGCACCAACCGGGACTAATGCCCCCTTTAGTCCCGGTTGGTGCCACCAACCGGGACCAAAGGCCTCTTTTTCGGCAGCCCAAAGGGCGGGAACCGGCGGCCTTTGGTACCGATTGGTGGCACCAACCGGGACTAATGCCTCCCCCTTTAGTACTGGTTGGTGCCACCAACCAGGACCAAATGCCCCTGTGCTGCCCGCCTCGGGGCCAAAATTTAGTCCCACCTTGCTAGTTGAGAGGGGCGCGCAGTGGTTTATAAGCCCCACTGCCGCACCCCTCTCGAGCTCCTCTCCACCGCAGGCTTTCGGGCCTACTACGAGCCTGAATCCTGGCCCATAGTAGGGTTTCATGTCGTATTCAGACCGTGGGGTCCCAGTAGGAGACATTTTTTTGTTTTTTTTGTTTTCTTTACTTATTGTTGCTATATTTAATTTTTTTCCAGTTTTTTTGTTTTGTTTTCTGCATTATTTATTTTATTTTATTTTTTG
>NW_025314146.1:0-497 GCF_018294505.1 Triticum aestivum | reverse complement strand
GCTTTGAATGGTGCGTACGGAACGCAAAAAAGTTTGGAGTTGTAATAAGTTTAAAAAAATGAAGTGCCAGTGTAACAGATGTGTTCTCGTCCGAAACTCTGATACTCCGAAAGAGATTGTCCAGTTTGTACACGAAGTGCGTCCAGTTTTTTCCGTAACCCTGTCTACTCTTTTGCACATGCTATGTGGTTGAGATGATGATACCATGCCAAGTTTCAACATTTTCAGAGTTCATTTTGTAGTGATTTTAAATTTCACGGTCATTTAGCTCTCTAAACAAATCGGTAAATGACTGAAAAATAGCAAATGATGGCAGAAAGTTTTGAAAATTGATGACGTCGCTTTGAATGGTGTGTACGGAACGCAAAAAAGTCTGGAGTTGTAATAAGTTTAAAAATGACGTGCCGATATAACAGATAAGTTCTCATCAAAAACCCTTATACTTCGAAAGAGATTGTCCAGTTTGTATATGAAGTGCGTCCAGTTTTTGCCGTAAC
>NW_025314145.1:0-498 GCF_018294505.1 Triticum aestivum | reverse complement strand
CCCCCCCCTGATTTTCAGGGGTGGGGCCAGACCTTATTTTCTACCAATCAAATCAAGCCACGTACGCGGGAGCATGGATGGGAGCACGGGGAGGGAGCAGGCAAGTCTCGTCCTCTCAATAGGATCCGGCTTGCCTGCTCCCTTCCCATGCTCCCATCCGTGCTCCCACTTCATCCTAAGGCTGTCCTTTTCTCTTTTTCTTTTCTAATCTAATCATCTCTCCCCCCCCTGATTTTCAGGGGGTGGGGCCGGACCTTATTTTCTACCAATCAAATCAAGCCACGTACGCGGGAGCATGGATGGGAGCATGGGGAGGGAGCAGGCAAGTCTCGTCCTCTCAATAGGATCCGGCTTGCCTGCTCCCTTCCCATGCTCCCATCCGTGCTCCCACTTCATCCTAAGGCTGTCCTTTTCTCTTTTTCTTTTCTAATCTAATCATCTCCCCCCCTGATTTTCAGGGGGTGGGGCCGGACCTTATTTTCTACCAATCAAATCAAG
>NW_025314144.1:0-498 GCF_018294505.1 Triticum aestivum | reverse complement strand
AACGCGAGTCGAGGCGGACGTCGTCGCGGTAGCGACCACGGACGGCGAGCCGAGCACGTGACACCAGGGCCACCCTGTCTATGTTAGGGTAACGCAAGTCGAGGCGGACGTCCTCACGGTAGCGACGACGGACGCCGAGACGAGCACGTGACACCAGGGCCACCCTGTCTATCTTATGGTAACGCGAGTCTAGGTGGACGTCGTCACGGTAGCGACGACGGACGCCGAGATGAGCACGTGACACCACTGCCACCCTGTCTATCTTAGGGTAACGCGAGTCGAGGCGGACGTCGTCGCGGTAGCGACGTCGGACACCGAGACGAGCACATGACGTCACTGCCACTCTGTCTATCTGAGGATAACGCGAGTCGAGGCGGACGTCGTCGCGGTAACAACGATGGACGCCGAGACGAGCACGTGACACCAGGGCCGCCCTGTCTATCTTAGGGTAAAGCGAGCCGAGGCGGACGTCGTCACGGTGGCGACGACGGACGCTGA
>NW_025314143.1:0-498 GCF_018294505.1 Triticum aestivum | reverse complement strand
AAGGTTGAAAGTTGCCATGATATCATCATTTCATCCACATAGCATGTGCAAGAAAGTTGAGAGGGTTACGGCAAAAACTGGATGCACTTCGTGTACAAAACGGACAATCTCTTTCAAAGTATCAGGATTTCATCCGGAAACTCGTCTGTTACAAAAGGATTTCATTTTTTAAACCTTATTTGAACTCCTGAATTTTTGTGTGTTCAAAATGCACCATTCAAAGCCACATCATCATTTTTCAATCCTTTCTGGCTTCATTTGTTATTTTTCATGCATTTACTAATTATTTTGAGCTATAAGACCCTAAAATTGAAAAGCATTTCAAATGAACTCTGAAAAGGTTGAAAGTTGTCATGATATCATCATTTCATCCACATAGCATGTGCAAGAAAGTTGAGAGGGTTACGGCAAAAACTGGATGCACTTCGTGTACAAAACGGACAATCTCTTTCAAAGTATCAGGATTTCATCCGGAAACTCGTCTGTTACAAAGGGATT
>NW_025314142.1:0-498 GCF_018294505.1 Triticum aestivum | reverse complement strand
GAGAATAAATTTGAAAGCAATAAGAGGCAATGGATATCGTTTCGTCCACAAAGATGGGACGTTCCCTACCGAAAACTATCATGCTTGTTGTGAGAAGCTCTGGTTTGTGAGAAGCATATACCCAAACCTGCCCCAAATGGGACAAAATTTGTACCACGGCATGTTGATGCCCCACCATGATAGCATGCCAAGTTTCGTGAATTTCAGACGAGTTTTGCATTTACTAGAATTTAAAAACCAGGCATCTCAATGTTTTGCCGGCAATCGACGGTGCCCCGGTGTTTGAAATTCATTCCCATATCTTGCATGGGACCTAAGCATGCACCCAAGGACATAGATTTGATTTTTCAACCAATTTATATGCACTGGAGCATGTGCATGTAGTTCAAATTTTAATTATGCGCATAAAATGCATTGAAAACTCAGTTAATGAATAAAAATGTCCAAACGAACCCCAAAAAATCACAAAAAATCACACAAAACTTCTGTTGTTCTATG
>NW_025314141.1:0-498 GCF_018294505.1 Triticum aestivum | reverse complement strand
CCAGCCTCCCACTCGGGGGCTTAGCTGCAGTCCAAGTACTCGCCTAAGTTTCAATAAAATCCTACCGAGTGGTGAGCCAGCCTCCCACTCGGAGGCTTAGCTGCAGTCTAAGTACTCGCCTAAGTTCAAATTCAATGTGCGCTCGCAAGGAGGACGAGGTGCAGGTCGACTACGACCCTCTCCTCCGAGCTACGCCACAAGTACAACGTGCGGTCGCGAGGAGGACGAGGTGCAGGTCCACTGCGACCCTCTCCTCCGAGCTACGCCACAAGTACAACATGCGGTCGCAAGGAGGACGAGGTGCAGGTCGACTGCTACCCTCTCCTCCGAGCTACGCCACAAGTACAACGTGAAAATCCTACCGAGTGGAGAGCAGACCTCCCACTCGGGGGCTTAGTTGCGGCCCAGTGCTCGCCTAAGTTTTGAAAATCCTACCGAGTGTAGAGCAGACCTCCCACTCGGAGGCTTAGCTGCAGCCCAGTGCTCGCCTAAGTTTTG
>NW_025314140.1:0-498 GCF_018294505.1 Triticum aestivum | reverse complement strand
TTATTTTTTCCTTTTAGTTTTACAAAAATTATAAACTTTCTGTTAGTGCCATTAGTTTTCAAATTTGAAAACACTTTTTTTTTGTTTTCTTTGTTGCTTTATTTATTTTATTTTGTTTCTACTTACAACAAAATACTTATTGTTGCTATTTTTATTTTGTTTCCAGTTTTTTCGTATTGTTTTCTGCATTATTTATTTTCTTTTGTTTTTTTCTTTATTTTTTAATTCTTTTTGCTTTTAGGTCAGCAAAATTATAAACTTTCTGTTAGTGCCATTTGTTTTAGAAAAATTCTAAAATTTCTGTTAGTGCCATTAGTTTTCAATTTTGAATAGTTAAATTTTGAATTCTTTGAAATTTGTGTGAATCACAAGTTTGGTATCATAATTTCACCCACATAGCATGTGCATGTACAAAACGGACAATGGTATCATACTCGTCTGTTACAAAGTTGGCATCGTATCATCGTAATAGTTGCGGGAGAAAGTCTTCACTTTTTC
>NW_025314139.1:0-498 GCF_018294505.1 Triticum aestivum | reverse complement strand
TCAAATGAACTCTGAAAAGGTTGAAACTTGGCATGATATCATCATTTCATCCACATAGCATGTGCAAGAAAGTTGAGAGGGTTACGGCAAAACCTGGATGCACTTCGTGTACAAAACGGACAATCTCTTTCAAAGTATCAGGATTTCATCCGGAAACTCGTCTGTTACAAAGGGATTTCATTTTGTAAAACATATTTTAACTCCTGACTTTTTGTGTGTTCAAAATGCACCATTCAAAGCCACATCATCATTTTTCAATAGTTTGTGACTTCATTTGTTATTTTTCATGCATTTACTAATTATTTTAACCTATAAGACCCTAAAATTGAAATGCATTTCAAATGAACTCTGAAAAGGTTGAAAGTTGGCACGATATCATCATTTCATCCACATAGCATGTGCAAGAAAGTTGAGAGGGTTACGGAAAAAACTGGATGCACTTCGGGTACAAAACGGACAATCTCTTTCAAAGTATCAGGATTTCATCCGGAAACTCGT
>NW_025314138.1:0-498 GCF_018294505.1 Triticum aestivum | reverse complement strand
CCGGCCCTCTGCGGCCATGACGGGTGGCGTCGTCTTCCCCTTTGAAATCCCACATAGGGTGGCCCGTATATTGGAGTGGCTGCACCCCTCACATAATGCACGTGGCCATGATTCCAATCATGGTCAATCCGGAGTGGGCCAGTAACCTAATCCGGCCCATCAGATAATGGACGCTCCCATCATCCTCCCGCTGAGGGCTCCGCGGGCGCCAACTCAGGCGTTTCTTCAAGGGAGCATTGCTGAATTTCGGGAGGCCGATCCGAACTAGATCCGACAGAGGGGCGTTCTCCATGTAGAACCATTCCGAAGGCCAGTCTTCGGACACCTTCTTCGGGGTGCCGGATAGATATCTGGTCCCGGCGATGCGCCATATTTCGGCTCCGCCCACTTGATATATCGACCCCTCATAAGAACGGCGTACGAGGCAAAACAATCTCTTCCACGGCGCAAAATGGGGCTCGATGCCCAGGAACAGCTCGCAAAGAGCTACAAAGCCCG
>NW_025314137.1:0-498 GCF_018294505.1 Triticum aestivum | reverse complement strand
GTCAGAGCCCGTCCGTCGGGTCTACACGGAGAGGATCTTGCTGTGGGTCTGGCCCGGTTGTTGCTCCAAAGTGTTCCTTTGGGCTGACCTAACACAACCGGGCGGGGAGGTCCGCTCGTCAAAGCCCGTCCGTACAAAGTCAAAGCGCTAGATCCCATGGTCAACCGCTCCAGGGTTAGGCGGGACGGGGGCCCTGGGGGGTAGCAATGCCACCGGAGCGTCGCACCGGGCCCTCATACATGCGGGGTGGTGTGGTGGCATGTCCGAAGAGGTGGCACGCGTCTCCGGGGTTTGGCCCCCTCACGGATGGCGCCACCGCCGGCACCTGGAGGGGGGAAACGGACGCGTCGGGTCTACACGGAGAGGATCTTGCTGTGGGTCAGACCCGGTTGTTGCTCCAAAGTGTTCCTTTGGGCTGACCTAACACAACCGGGCGGGGAGGTCCGCTGGTCAAAGCCTGTCCGTGCAAAGTCAAAGGGCTAGATCCCATGGTCAACC
>NW_025314136.1:0-498 GCF_018294505.1 Triticum aestivum | reverse complement strand
ATGGTGTGCCAAATACTATTGTTTCAGATCGTGATACTAAATTTCATAGCCACTTTTGGAGATGTTTGTGGGCTAAGTTGGGGACTAAGCTGCTTTTTAGTACTACTTGTCACCCCCAAACTGATGGACAAACTGAAGTAGTCAATAGAACATTGTCTACTATGCTTAGGGCTGTTTTGAAGAATAACAAGAAAATGTGGGAAGAATGCTTGCCTCATATTGAATTTTCTTATAATTGTTCATTGCATTCTACTACTAAGGTGTGCCCTTTTGAAATTGTGTATGGTTTCCTACCTCGTGCACCTATTGATTTGTTGCCTCTTCCATCTTTGGAGAAGGTTAATTTTGATGCTAAAGAACGTGCTGAATTGATTTTAAAAATGCATGAGTTAAGTAAGGAAAACATTGAGCATATGAATGCTAAATATAAACTTGCTGGAGATAAGGGTAGAAAACATGTTGTGTTTGCACCTAGAGATCTTGTTTGGTTACATTTGC
>NW_025314135.1:0-498 GCF_018294505.1 Triticum aestivum | reverse complement strand
CCTAAAATTGAAAAGCATTTCAAATGAACTCTGAAAAGGTTGAAAGTTGGCATGATATCATCATTTCATCCACATAGCATGTGCAAGAAAGTTGAGAGGGTTACGGCAAAAACTGGATGCACTTCGTGTACAAAACGGACAATCTCTTTCAAAGTATCAGGATTTCATTCGGAAATTCGTCTGTTACAAAGGGATTTCATTTTTTAAAACTTATTTGAACTCCTGACTTTTTGTGTGTTCAAAATGCCCCATTCAAAGCCACATCATCATTTTTCAATCCTTTCTGACTTCATTTGCTATTTTTCAAGCATTTACTAATTATTTTGAGCTATAAGACCCTAAAATTGAAAAGCATTTCAAATGAACTCTGAAAAGGTGGAATGTTGGCATGATATCATCATTTCATCCACATAGCATGTGCAAGAAAGTTGAGAGGGTTACAGCAAAAACTGGATGCACTTCATGTACAAAACGGACAATCTCTTTCAAAGTATCAGG
>NW_025314134.1:0-498 GCF_018294505.1 Triticum aestivum | reverse complement strand
AAGAAGAAGAAGAAGAAGAAGAAGAAGAAGAAGAAGAAGAAGAAGAAGAAGAAGAAGAAGAAGAAGAAGAAGAAGAAGAAGAAGAAGAAGAAGAAGAAGAAGAAGAAGAAGAAGAAGAAGAAGAAGAAGAAGAAGAAGAAGAAGAAGAAGAAGAAGAAGAAGAAGAAGAAGAAGAAGAAGAAGAAGAAGAAGAAGAAGAAGAAGAAGAAGAAGAAGAAGAAGAAGAAGAAGAAGAAGAAGAAGAAGAAGGAGAAGGAGAAGGAGAAGGAGAAGGAGAAGGAGAAGGAGAAGGAGGAGAAGGAGAAGGAGGAGAAGGAGAAGGAGGAGAAGGAGAAGAAGAAGGAGAAGAAGGAGAAGAAGAAGAAGAAGAAGAAGAAGAAGAAGAAGAAGAAGAAGAAGAAGAAGAAGAAGAAGAAGAAGAAGAAGAAGAAGAAGAAGAAGAAGAAGAAGAAGAAGAAGAAGAAGAAGAAGAAGAAGAAGAAGAAGAAGAAGAAGAAG
>NW_025314133.1:0-498 GCF_018294505.1 Triticum aestivum | reverse complement strand
TGTGATCTTTCTTGATGGCGTATTCATACATCATGATCTTATTGCCTACCATCAATTACATGATAACTTTTTTCATATTGAGCATACATTGCCATATTCATGCTATTGATAAACCGTCTCACTATGACATCATTTTGCACCGTGGTTGCATTGATCATACTCACAACACATTTGTGTACACAATGAATGCTTTTGCTCCCATGAACGCTTTGCATCTCATTCTATTTCACCTTGAGAAGCTTCATGCGCTTTGCCACGAACAATCTTGTCGCACGGACTCATTCTTCCTTAATGGACACTTTGTATGCACTAACTATTGTATTTCCAAGTGTCGTTTGTGTTTGCTCTTTTTGCACGTCTACTCCTCCGACGACATATTGGAGTACTTGGATTGCGCCATGACTTCCACTTCGTCCAACTACAAGTCCATCCACGACAACCGTTTCCATGGTGATGAGGATCATGATCCGAGGTCGGATCTCTCCCAAGGGGGGGGGG
>NW_025314132.1:0-498 GCF_018294505.1 Triticum aestivum | reverse complement strand
GGTTTGGGACGAGAACTCATCTGTTACACGGGCACTTCAATGTTTTCAAACTTATTTGAACTCCAGCCTATTTTTGCGTTAAGTATGCATCTTTTAAAGCGACGTCATCAATTTCCAACACGTTCTGACATCATTTGCTGTTTTTCAGTCATTTACCGATTTGTTGAGAGAGCTAAATGACGGTGAAGTTGAAAATCACTACAAAATGAACTCTGAAAATGTTGGAACTTGGCATGGTATCATCATTTCGCCCGCATAGCATGTGCAAAAGAGTAGAGAGGGTCACGGCGAAAACTGGACGCTCCTCGTGTACAAACTTGACAATCTCTTTCGGAGTATCAGGGTTTCGGACGAGAACTTATCTGTTACACGGGCAGCTCAATGTTTTTTAAACTTATTTGAACTCCAGCCAATTTTTGCGTTCAGTATGCATCTTTGAAAGCGACATCATCAATTTCCAACACATTCTGACATCATTTGCTGTTTTTCAGTCATTTA
>NW_025314131.1:0-498 GCF_018294505.1 Triticum aestivum | reverse complement strand
CTAAAGGGGGGCAATGGTCACGGTTGGTGCCACGAACCGTGACCAATGCCCCCTTTAGTCCCGGTTGGTGCCACCAACCGGGACCAATGGCCTTGTGCTGCATCGCTAGCTGAAGATTAGTCCCACATCGCTAGCTGAAGGGCGCCGGCACTTGTTTATAAGCGCTGCTGTGCCTCCCCATTTGAGCTCCTCTCTAATGCAGGCCTTCGGGCCTAAACTTGTTACTGCCTGTGGGCCTATTGGGCCTCTGCGGGCCTGAATCCTGGCCCATGTAGGGTTTCTAGTCGTATTCAGGCCGTAGAGGCCCAGTAGGTGGCATTTTTTTGGTTTTTTCTTTTTTATTTCTACATTTTTTTGGTTTTTTATTTTTTTTATTTCTACTTAAAACTAAATACTTACAGTAATTATAAACTTTCTGTTAGTGCCATTAGTTTTAAATTTTGAATAGTTTAAATTTGAATTTTTAAAAATTTGTGTGAATCACTAGTTTATGAATAA
>NW_025314130.1:0-498 GCF_018294505.1 Triticum aestivum | reverse complement strand
ATTCGAGGAGAAGAAGAAAAAATAGAATATTTTCTATTTTTTCTTCTTCTCCTCTATTCCTTTCTTCTTCTCCTCTTCTTTTTCTTCTTTTTTTTCCTCTTCTTATTTATATCTCCTCTTCTTCCTCTCCTCTTCTTCTTTCTTTCCTCTTCTTATTTTCTTCTTTCCTATCCTTCTTTTTCTTCTTCTTCTTCCCTTCCTAGCTAGATATATAAAACTTTTCTAAAATTGTAACTTTTGCATATATAAAACTTTTCCATGTGGATCATCATTTCTCATATATATCGAATATATATCCATTGTCATATATAAAAACTTTCTATATATGAACAAAAAACTTTCTATGAACAAAAAAACATTTTTGACATATATATTCATACATTTTGAACATCTACATAGATACAATTTTTTTGTTCACATATACATTATAGCCACATACACATATACATCACATATGAACAAAAAAATTAAACTAATAAAAAAACAGAGCCGGGGCGC
>NW_025314129.1:0-498 GCF_018294505.1 Triticum aestivum | reverse complement strand
TTTAGGTCTCTAAACAAATCGGTAAATGACTGAAAAATAGCAAATGATGTCAGAAAGTGTTGACAATTGATGACGTTGCTTTGAATGGTGCGTACGGAACGTAAAAAAAGTCTGAAGTTGTAATAAGTTTAAATAAATGAAGTGCCAGTGTAACAAATGAGTTCTCGTCCGAAACCCTGATACTTCGAAAGAGATTGTCCAGTTTGTACACGAAGTGCGTCCAGTTTTTGCCGTTACCCTCTCTACTCTTTTGCACATGCTATGTGGGTGAAATGATGATACCATGCCAAGTTTCGACATTTTCAGAGTTCATTTTGTAGTGATTTTCAATTTCACGGTCATTTAGCTCTCTAAACAAATCGGTAAATGACTAAAAAATAGCAAATGATGTCAGAAAGTGTTGAAAATTGATGACGTCGCTTTGAATGGTGCTTACGGAACGCAAAAAAACTCTGAAGTTGTAATAAGTTTAAAAAAATGAAGTGCCAGTGTAACAGA
>NW_025314128.1:0-498 GCF_018294505.1 Triticum aestivum | reverse complement strand
TCTCGCACATGCTATGTGGATGAAATGATGTTATCATGCCAACTTTCAACCTTTTCAGAGTTCGTTTGAAATGCTTTTCAATTTTAGGGTCTTATAGCTAAAAATAATTAGTAAATGCATGAAAAATAACAAATGAAGTAAGAAAGGATTGAAAAATGATGATGTGGCTTTGAATGGTGCATTTTGAACACACAAAAAGTCAGGAGTTCAAATAAGTTTTAAAAAATGAAATCCCTTTGTAAGAGACGAGTTTTCGGATGAAATCCTGATACTTTGAAAGAGATTGTCCGTTTTGTACACGAAGTGCATCCAGTTTTTGCCGTAACCCTCTCAACTTTCTCGCACATGCTATGTGGATGAAATGATGATATCATGCCAACTTTCAACCTTTTCAGAGTTCGTTTGAAATGCTTTTCAATTTTAGGGTCTTATAGCTCAAAATAATTAGTAGATGCATGAAAAATAACAAATGAAGTAAGAAAGGATTGAAAAATGATG
>NW_025314126.1:0-499 GCF_018294505.1 Triticum aestivum | reverse complement strand
GTATTTTGTTGTAAGTAGAAACAAAATAAAATAAATAAAGCAAGAAAGAAAACAAAAAAACAAAAAAGTGTTTTCAAATTTGAAAACTAATGGCACTAACAGAAAGTTTATAATTTTCCTAAAACTAAAAGCAAAAACAATTAAAAAATAAAGAAAAAAACAAAAGAAAATAAATAATGCAGAAAACAAAAAAAACTGGAAAAAAAATTAATATAGCAATAATAAGTAAAGAAAACAAAAAAACAAAAAAAATGCCTCCTACTGGGCCCCCATGGCCTGAATACGACTAGAAACCCTACTATGGGCCAGGATTCAGGCCCGCAGTAGGCCCAGAAGGCCCATCAGGCAAAGCAATAGCAAGTAGGCCCAAAAGCCTGCGGTGGAGAGGAGCTCGAGAGGGATGCGGCAGTGGGGCTTATAAACCACTGCGCGCCCCTCTCAACTAGCGAGGTGGGACTAAACTTTGGCCCCGAGGCGGGCAGCACAGAGGCCTTTGGTC
>NW_025314125.1:0-499 GCF_018294505.1 Triticum aestivum | reverse complement strand
GCTTTGAATGGTGCATTTTGAACACACAAAAAGTCAGGAGTTCAAATAAGTTAAAAAAATGAAATCCTTTTGTAACAGACGAGTTTCCGTATGTAACCCTGATACTTCGAAAGAGATTGTCCATTTTGTACACGAAGTGCATCCAAATTTTGCCGTAACCCTCTCATCTTTCTTGCATATGCTATGTGGATGAAATGATGATACCATGCCAACTTTCAACCTTTTCAGAGTTCATTTGAAATGCTTTTCAATTTCAGGGTCTTATAGCTCAAAATAATAAGTAAATGCATGAAAAATAACAAATGATGTCAGAAAGGGTTGAAAATTGATGATGTGGCTTTGAATAGTGCATTTTGAACACACAAAAAGTCTGGAGTTCAAATAAGTTAAAAAATTGAAATCCCTTTGTAACCGACGTGTTTCCGTATGAAACCCTGATACTTCGAAAGAGCCTGTCTGTTTTGTACACGAAGTGCATCCAATTTTTTCCGTAACCCTC
>NW_025314124.1:0-499 GCF_018294505.1 Triticum aestivum | reverse complement strand
AAAAATAGCAAATGATGTCAGAAAGTTTTGAAAATTGATGACGTCGCTTTGAATGGTGCGTACGGAATGCAAAAAAAGTCTGGAGTTGTAATAAGTTTAAAAAAATGAAGTGCCAGTGTAACAGACTAGTTCTCGTCCGAAGCCGTGATACTCCGAAAGAGATTGTCCAGTTTGTACACGAAGTGCGTCCAGTTTTTGCCGTAACCCTCTCTACTCTTTTGCACATGCTATGTGGGTGAAATGATGATACCATGCCAAGTTTCGACATTTTCAGAGTTCATTTTGTAATGATTTTCAATTTCACGGTCATTTAGCTCTCTAAACAAATCGGTAAATGACTAAAAATAGCAAATGATGTTAGAAAGTTTTGAAAATTGATGACGTCGCTTTGAATGGTGTGTACGGAACGCAAAAAAGTCTGGAGTTGTAATAAGTTTAAAAAATGAAGTGCCCATGTAACAGATGAGTTCTCGTCAAAAACCCTAATACTTCGAAAGAG
>NW_025314123.1:0-499 GCF_018294505.1 Triticum aestivum | reverse complement strand
TGAAGTCAGAAAGGATTGAAAAATGATGATGTGGCTTTGAATGGTGCATTTTGAACACACAAAAAGTCAGGAGTTCAAATAAGTTTTAAAAAATGAAATCCCTTTGTAACGCACGAGTTTTCGGATGAAATCCTGATACTTTGAAAGAGATTGTCCGTTTTGTACACGAAGTGCATCCAGTTTTTGCCGTAACCCTCTCAACTTTCTTGCACATGCTATGTGGATGAAATGATGATATCATGCCAACTTTCAACCTTTTCAGAGTTCATTTGAAATGCTTTTCAATTTTAGGGTCTTATAGCTCAAAATAATTAGTAAATGCATGAAAAATAACAAATGAAGTCAGAAAGGATTGAAAAATGATGGTCTGGCTTTGAATGGTGCATTTTGAACACACAAAAAGTCAGGAGTTCAAATAAGGTTTAAAAAATGAAATCCCTTTGTAACACACGAGTTTCCGGATGAAATCCTGATAATTTGAAAGAGATTGTCCGTTTTG
>NW_025314122.1:0-499 GCF_018294505.1 Triticum aestivum | reverse complement strand
TCTTCTTCTCCTCTTCTTTTTCTTCTTTTTTCCTCTTCTTATTTATTTCACCTCTTCTTCCTCTCCTCTTCTTCTCCTTTCTTCCTCTTCTTATTTTCCTTTTTCCTCTCCTTCTTTTTCTTCTTCTTCCTTCTTTCTAGCTAGATATATAAAACTTTTCTAAAAATGTAACTTTTGCATATATAGAACTTTTTTCTTCTTCTTCCTTCTTCCTTCTCTTCCTTCGTCCTAAATATATAGAACTTTTCTAAAAATGAAACTAACCTAAAATTAATGTACTAAATCAGAGAACAATTGAAAACACCATGCATATTACAATTGAAAAAAATACATACATTCATACAAAAAATATATAAAACAAGCATATATATATATGAAAAAAAATGAAAAAGGAGGGCGCCGGCGGCCGGACCAAGCTGCGGCGAGGATGGCGGGGTCGGGGCAGAGGCGCGGATGACGGCGAGGGCGGGCCGCGGCGGCGCGCGTCGGGGCAGGGGCG
>NW_025314121.1:0-499 GCF_018294505.1 Triticum aestivum | reverse complement strand
TCGACATTTTCAGAGTTCATTTTGTAGTGATTTTCAATTTCACGGTCATTTAGCGCTCTAAACAAATCGGTAAATGACTAAAAAATAGCAAATGATGTCAGAAAGTTTTGAAAATTGATGACGTCGCTTTGAATGGTGCGTACGGAACGCAAAAAAGTCTGGAGTTGTAATAAGTTTAAAAAATGAAGTGCCGGTGTAACAGATGAGTTCTCGTCAGAAACCCTGATACTCCGAAAGAGATTGTCCAGTTTGTACACGAAGTGCGTCACGTTTTTGCCTTAACCCTCTCTACTCTTTTGCACATGCTATGTGGGTGAAATGATGATACCATGCCAAGTTTCGACATTTTCAGAGTTCATTTTGTAGTGATTTTCAATTTCACGGTCATTTAGCTCTCTAAACAAATCGGTAAATGACTGAAAAATAGCAAATGATGTCAGAAAGTTTTGAAAATTGATGACGTCGCTTTGAACTGTGCGTACGGAACGAAAAAAAGTCT
>NW_025314120.1:0-499 GCF_018294505.1 Triticum aestivum | reverse complement strand
GGCTGTCGTGCCGGGGTGTCGGGGTGGCGTGTCGGGGTCTTCTTCTTCTTCTTTCTTCTTCTTCTTTTCTTTCTTCTTCTCCCTCCTCCTCTTCCTCCTCCTCCTCCTCCTCCTCTTCTTTCTTCTTCTTCTTCTTCATCATCTTCATCTTCTTCTTCTTCTTCTTCTTCTTTCTTCTTCTCCTTTTTCCTCTTCTATATTGTTTTGTTTTTCAACTTTCTTCTTATTCTTCTTCATTTTTTCCTTTTTCCTCTTCTTCTACTTCTTCTTTTTTTCAACTTTCTTCTTCTTCTAATTATCTAAACCTAAATCTAGCACTAACCTAAACTAACCACTCTAAATCTATCAATAAACTAATTAAACCTAAACAACAAAGAAAAACAGTAGAAAAAACAAAAAAAATGCTCACCCAGGGGGTGGTGGTGGACGCCCGCGGTTAGGGCAGCGGCGGCGGGCCTGGCTCCAGCGGGTCGGGGTCGGGCGCAGGGGCGGCGGCGAG
>NW_025314119.1:0-499 GCF_018294505.1 Triticum aestivum | reverse complement strand
AAAAAAGTCTAGAGTTGTAATAAGTTTAAAAAAATGAAGTGCCAGTGTAACAGATGAGTTCTCGTCCGAAACCCTGATACTCCGAAAGAGATTGTCCAGATTGTACACGAAGTGCGTCCAGTTTTTGCCGTAACCCTCTCTACTCTTTTGCACATGCTATGTGGGTGAAATGATGATACCATTCCAAGTTTCAACATTTTCAGAGTTCATTTTGTAGTGATTTTCAATTTCACGGTCATTTAGCTCTCTAAACAAATCGGTAAATGACTGAAAAATAGCAAATGATGTCAGAAAGTGTTGAAAATTGATGACGTCGCTTGGAATGGTGCGTACGGAACGCTAAAGAAGTCTAGAGTTGTAATAAGCTTAAAAAAATGAAGTGCCAGTGTAACCGATGAGTTCTCGTCCGAAACTCTGATACTCCGAAAGAGATTGTCCAGTTTGTACACGAAGTGCGTCCAGTTTTTGCCGTAACCCTCTCTACTCTTTTGCACATGCT
>NW_025314118.1:0-499 GCF_018294505.1 Triticum aestivum | reverse complement strand
GTGAGGTTTGTTTTAGACCAGAAGTGCAGTCCACGTGTGCGACGCGGACGGAGGTAGGCAGATCAATTTGGCGATGGAAAAATCCATCGTGTTGGCATCCATCGGATTTAGCAGGAGGAATTGACAAGGCAAAGCAACTGTAGCATCGGGATTGAGCCAAGAGCACGTCACGTGAAGGCCTGGTTGAATTGCAACTAGTACATAGAAGCATACCATGTTCTGTTCCGTTTGTGTACTTGGGAATCACGTGCAAAGCTGGGATAATTTTTCACAGGGTCAGCCGTACAAAGAACTATGGCGCCAACGGGTACCGGGTTTGAGGTGGAGAAGTTCAACGGAACTGAAAACCTTGGGTTATGGCAGACAAGGATGAAAATTTATTGGCATGACAGAGATGCTTGAAGGCGTTGCAGGAAGTCATGTCAGCTAAGATGGAATTATATGTGATGGATGGAAATTCGCGGAAGACGATTTGGGAGCCTCGAGTGTGTCGTACAGT
>NW_025314117.1:0-499 GCF_018294505.1 Triticum aestivum | reverse complement strand
TTCCATTCAGCATGCTCCATTCAAAACCGCGTCATCAACTTTCAACACTTTCCGACATAATCTGCTATTTTTCATGCATTTACCGATTTGTTTTGAGCTAAATGGCCCTGAAATTGAAAAGCTCTACAAATGAACTCTGAAAAGGTTGAAACATGGAATGGTATCATCATTTCATCCTCATAGCATGTGCAAAAAAGTAGAGAGGGTCATGGCAAAAACTAGATGCACTTCGTGTACAAAATGGACAATCTCTTTTGAAGTATCAGGGTTTCGGACGAAAACTTATCTGTTACGCCGGCAATTCAAAATTTTAATAACTTATTACAACTCCGGACGTTTTTTGCATTCAGCATGCACAATTCAAAGCCACGTCATCAACTTTCTACCCTTTCTAACATAATTTGCTATTTTTAATGCATTTACTGATTTGTTTTGAGCTAAATGGCCCTGACATTGAAAAGCTCTACAAATGAACTCTGAAAAGGTTGAAACTTCTCAA
>NW_025314116.1:0-499 GCF_018294505.1 Triticum aestivum | reverse complement strand
TCGTCATGCGAGGGTGTCAGTTCTGAAGTTCGATGGCGTGTCCGGGGACATGTTGCCCTGGTCTGATTCTTTCAACGGCTCTGGTTTAGCTTTTGGCAAACTACTTTGAAGGTCCATAAAGCTGCTGATCAACGATGGAGCCGCGTCAAGCTTGGGCGAAGAGGTGATCTGTCCTTTTATCCTTTGGTGGCCGCTTCAGGGGTGTCGAAGGAAAGGGACATGCGCTGGTATTTTGCATAGGATCCTCCTATCTTTTCAGTCATGTATGACCGGTGCTTACGTGCCTTGTAACTTGATCTTTATTCTATATAAATGAGACACGTGTTACCATGCAAAAAAAAAGATACGGCAGACGTAGCAAGCAAGAGCAGTAGAGTATCAAACGACAGCAGAGAGCAGCAGCGGCACACAGTAGCGCAGCTAGCGGATGAGCAGCAGGCGAGCGCGGGGCATGCGGGCAAGTGAGCGCACGACGGCGGGTGCGGCCAGGCGGGGTGGG
>NW_025314115.1:0-499 GCF_018294505.1 Triticum aestivum | reverse complement strand
AAAAAAAAAACTGAAAAGGCGGTCCACAAGGGGGGGTGTTTTCTTGTAAGCCTCCCTTTCTCCAAGAATCTGTGTCGGAAACCCTGAGCTAGTTGGTTAAGCTAAACAACAAGTTGGAGAGTTGGAAGATAAAAGCTTGTCTGAGTTAGTTCATGTTAAGGGATATCTTTTGTGCTTGTGTGTGTGTTGAAGAAAGATGATATCTCCATTCATTGGTCCTCGTGATCAGTTGTTGGTTCTATTGCCTTGTCAAGACTTTGACTTGAGTATGGGCTATCGTCAAGTCAAATCAGAACCAACGATTTTCGTAATGTTGTCTTACTTGTGGTTGATCCCTCGAGCATACACCATTACATCTTTTGGTCTGACCATTGCTATCACGGTGTTCACATGATGGTGGAAGTCCGGTAATATGGAAAATTCTGATGAGTTGTTGTTGAGCCCATCAGCAGCATTTTTGTCTCCCCCATGATTCATGCTGAACATCAACCTAGTGTTG
>NW_025314114.1:0-499 GCF_018294505.1 Triticum aestivum | reverse complement strand
CCCGACTACGCGAGGATGGCACCTCACAGGGAGGTGGAGGGGTCGGGGGAGGAGACCCTAGAGGAGGAGGCGGTGGGGGGAGAGCCCCTAGAGGAGGAGGAGGTGGGGGGAGAGGCAGCCGGGGCAAAAAACTCCGGGCCGTGTCCAAAATAGGAGGGTCTTCTTCGATGCCCTCCCATACAGAGGCACCTTCTGAGTCTGAGGAGGAGGAGTATGTTCCTGATGGCGAGGAGGAGGAGGCCGAGGAGGAGGGTGAGGAGGAGGAGGGCGAGGAGGAGGGTGAGGAGGAGGAGGCCGAGGAGGAGGGTGAGGAGGAGGGCGAGGAGGAGGGTGAGGAGGAGGGCGAGGAGGGTGGAGGGGAGGTTGATCCCGAGTTGTGGGGTGACTTGCCACCGGGTGCTCCGCAGGGGTGGCTGCGTGGTAATGCCGGACTACCTACACCACCTTCTATCGAGGAGCACAAGTGGATCATTGAACCTGTGGGGACAGAGTAAGTGCC
>NW_025314113.1:0-499 GCF_018294505.1 Triticum aestivum | reverse complement strand
CACGAGTCGAGGCGGACGTCATCGCGGTAGCGACGACGGACGCCGAGACGAGCACGTGACACCACTGCCAACCTGTCTTAGGGTAACGTGAGTCGAGGCGGACGTCGTCGTCGCGACGACGTCCGCCGAGACGAGCACGTGACACCACTGCCACCCTGTCTTAGCGTAACGCGAGTCGAGACGGACGTCGTCGCGGTAGCGACGACGGACGCCGAGACAAGCACGTGACACCACTACCACCCTGTCTTAGCATAACGCGAGTCGAGGCGGACGTCGTCGTGGTAGCGACGATGAACGCCGAGATGAGCACGTGACACCACTGCCATCCTGTCTTAGCGTAACGTGAGTCGAGGCGGACGTCATCGCGGTAGCGATGACGGACGCCGAGACGAGCATGTGACACCATTCCCACCCTGTCTTAGCATAACGCGAGTCGAGGCGGATGTCATCGCGGTAGCGACGACGGACACCGAGACGAGCACGTGACACCATTGCCATC
>NW_025314112.1:0-499 GCF_018294505.1 Triticum aestivum | reverse complement strand
TTCAACAACAATGCAAATCACTTCGAGACCCCAAAATAGTAAGTAATAGTCCACGGAACACTCAGAATTGGCAAAAACTGTGAGTGTCAACGACATACATGTTAACGCACCCTGGGGATCGTCAATCATAAAAATCGCTCCGGGACCCCAAAGTGGGCCAGAATCGTGAGTAATACTCCATGAAACGAGCTAAAATCGGCCAAAAGTACGAGTGTCGATGACCGACACGTAAGCGCACCTTGGGGTTCAACAACTACGCAAATCGCTTCGGGACCCCAAAACGGTGACTAATAGTCCATGAAACGGGCCAGAATCGGCCAAAACTTCGAGTGTTGATGACCGAGACGTAAGCGCACCATGGGGTTCAATAACTTTGCAAATAACTCCAAGACCCCAAAACAGTGAGTAATAGTCCACGAAACAGTCAGAATTGGCCAAAACTGTGAGTGTTGTCGAGGGACATGTAAAGGCACCCTGGGGATCGTCAATCATAAAAATC
>NW_025314111.1:0-499 GCF_018294505.1 Triticum aestivum | reverse complement strand
GGTAGGACATCATCATAATGTGCACAATGTGACCAAGGAGTTGATCACGGGATGATGTGTTACGGGAACGAGTAAAGAGACTTGCCGGTAACGAGATTGAACAAGGTATCGTTATACCGACGATCGAATCTCGGGCAAGTATAATACCGCTAGACAAAGGGAATTGTATACGGGATCGGTTGAGTCCTTGACATCGTGGTTCATCCGATGAGATCATCGTGGAACATGTGGGAGCCAACATGGGTATCCAGATCCCGCTGTTGGTTATTGACCGGAGAACATCTCGGTCATGTCTACATGGTTGCCGAACCCGTAGGGTCTACACACTTAAGGTTCGATGACGCTAGGGTTATAAAGGAAGTTTGTATGTGGTTACCGAATGTTGTTTGGAGTCCCGGATGAGATCCCGGACGTCACGAGGAGTTCCGGAATGGTCCGGAGGTAAAGATTTATATATGGGAAGTCCTGTTTTGGTCACCGGAAAAGTTTTGGGTTTTTC
>NW_025314110.1:0-499 GCF_018294505.1 Triticum aestivum | reverse complement strand
GAGTGCAACTACACAAGAACTAGTTTGTAACTGTCGTTCGGAATCAGTTTTGCGCAGTGTTAACTGAAACATGGATATGTGACTCGTACGGAGTCCGTTTTGGCTCCACAAGTAGTCAAAATATTTGTGACGACCAGATGTTTCAAAGGATTCTTTCATAGGGAACTTATGGAGAACTTTTCTTAAGGAGTTCGTTGAGAAACTTGTATAGAAACTTTCTTAATGAGCACTCCACAAACGCATTTCGAGAACATACACAAAGTCCTAGCTATGGACCTAGTGCATCCTCATAACCGAGGTCTCTTGCATTTCCCTACAAGTAATTGGATCTCATATGGAGATGTTTAGTGAAGTAGAATGGAAAAAATCGAGTGCAACTACACAAGAACTAGTTTGTAACTGTCGTTCGGAATCAGTTTTGCGCAGTGTTAACTGAAACATGGATATGTGACTCATACGGAGTCCGTTTTGGCTCCACAAGTAGTCAAAACATTTGTGA
>NW_025314109.1:0-499 GCF_018294505.1 Triticum aestivum | reverse complement strand
CCTCCGAAGACCGACACTAAGACCGACACTTGACCCATCCCAGACTGTAATCCTTAACCATGGACACGGCTATTCGAATAGGTTTAATCTCTGCAGAGGGTGTACTCTTTACCCACGAGTAACGGATTTCTTTAGTCCATCGGGACTAATTCCGTCTACGGTCTTTTTGTTGAAAACACACCTAACTTGCACACACTAGCTTAACTCACACGTGTCTGGAATCACCCACGACACCTGTTAAGCAAACTCTAAGTGGGGAGGCTACAACCTCGCGTAGCATGGGATCAATTTTATATCGCGCGCTCTAAGGGGTGGCCTCCCCTCTCGGTCCCAACCGGAAACACCCATGCCCCCGGACCAGGTGGCCTGCCTACCAGCTACAACCGGTATCCTCCACCATGGCCTCTCTGTACGGTGTGTGCTAGAAAGAGGTTGACAACTTACTGAACCGTACTCTACTTGCTGTAGAGACGAGTGGTAGTACGAAACAAGTATGGGG
>NW_025314108.1:0-499 GCF_018294505.1 Triticum aestivum | reverse complement strand
AAAATTGAAAAGCATTTCAAATGAACTCTGAAAAGGTTGAAAGTTGGCATGGTATCATCATTTCATCCATATAGCATGTGCAAGAAAGTTGAGAGGGTTACGGCAAAAACTGGATGCACTTCGTGTACAAAACGGACAATCTCTTTCAAAGTATCAGGATTTCATCCGGAAACTCGTCTGTTACAAAGGGATTTCATTTTTTTAACTTATTTGAACTCCTGACCTTTTGTGTGTTCAAAATGCACCATGCAAAGCCACATCATCGTTTTTCAATCCTTTCTCACTACATTAGTTATTTTTCATTTATTTACTAATTATTTTGAGCTATAAGACCCTAAAATTGAAAAGCATTTCAAATGAACTCTGAAAAAGTTGAAAGTTGGCATGGTATCATCATTTCATCCACATAGCATGTGCAAGAAAGTTGAGAGGGTTACGGCAAAAACTGGATGCACTTCGTGTACAAAACGGACAATCTCTTTCAAAGTATCAGGATTTC
>NW_025314107.1:0-499 GCF_018294505.1 Triticum aestivum | reverse complement strand
TTTTTTTTTTTGCTAAACGCATCTATCTATCTATCTACTGAGTAAGAGCCAAACATGGTCGTGTTTCTAGTGCATGCATACTTTAACTGTATGTTCATTAACCAGTGGACAGTGATGGACAAGGGAGCAAGTCGAAAAGTGGGTGTCCTTACTCCGTGTCGCTGGGTTGCGCGTTGTGTTGGACGACTATATGCTCCGGCCAGCCCTTGGCGATGCTGCGGTCTAAGCGGAGATTCTCCTCCTTGAAGGCCCGGAAGGCGATTTTGGCCTCCTCCGTGTCGCACCCGCTGTCGTCCATCTTCTCCAGCTCGTCGGCTATCTGCCGGTACTGCCTCCGTGCGGGCGAAAATAAGCTAAGTACTCCCTCCGTTCCTAAATATAATTTTTTTTAAATATTTTAATAAGTGATTACATACGGAATAGAATGAGTGAATCTACACTCTAAACTATGTCTACATATATCCATGTACGTCCGTATGTTGTAGTCCACTTGAAATGT
>NW_025314106.1:0-499 GCF_018294505.1 Triticum aestivum | reverse complement strand
CGGAGCGCGATAAAATCATGAGTTTTTTACATGACGTGGGCACATGTGCTATAGGACTGATGGTAATTTTTCATAATTTTTCGTGATGGAGAAGTATCTGAACACTTCCCTCTACGCGGATTGCTCTTCGCGCGTCTACGACTGTGGCCGGCGGCCTCCGGGGGCTAGCATACCGTCAAATCTTGCGTAGGCGGACTCTCACAAGTCTGGAAGTGTTGTGGCGGTTGCAAATGCCCGGCACGCGTCTCCGGGGTGTGCCCCCGCCCCTCACGGACGGCGCCGCCGCCGGCACCTGGAGGGGGGAAACGGACGCGTTGGGTCTACACGGAGTGGATGTAGCTGTGGGTTTGGCCCGGATGTTGTTCCCGGGTGTCCCTATGGGCCGAACTGACACAACCGGGTGGAGAGGTCCACTGGTCAAAGCCCGTCCGTGCAAAGTCAAAGGGCTAGATCGCGTGGTCAAACGCTACAGGGTTAGGCGGGACGGGGGCACTGGGGG
>NW_025314105.1:0-499 GCF_018294505.1 Triticum aestivum | reverse complement strand
CCAACGGCGTATCATTTGAATCATTCAGGCCAGCGGTTTGTAAAAATTTCATGAAAAACGGCAACTGCCACTCGTCATCCGCCGCATGATTATCAAAATTAACTTAAAACCGTAAGGAATCTAAAAATATTCCAACATATGAAAGTTGCGCCTCGTTCGTGGCTTTCCAACGGCGTATCTCATGCCTCGTTTCGACAAACGGTTCAAAAACTGGAGCGAAAACAGTACAGAAAATTTAAAAAAATTTGAAAAACAAAATTTCGCGATTTTGTAAATTTGAAACTGCTCTTAAACCGTAAGGAATTAGAGAACAATTTATATATCAAAAAGATACGCCTTGATGATATCTATTCAACGACATATCGTTTGCTTCATTCCGACGACCGGTTTAGATCAAATCGTGAAAAAACGCTCGCTGCCACTCGTCATGGGCCGCACCATTTTCAAAACTGCTCTTAAACCGTGTGGAATCTCGAAAAGTGTTCAACATGTCGAAGTT
>NW_025314104.1:0-499 GCF_018294505.1 Triticum aestivum | reverse complement strand
AGAAGAAGAAGAAGAAGAAGAAGAAGAAGAAGAAGAAGAAGAAGAAGAAGAAGAAGAAGAAGAAGAAGAAGAAGAAGAAGAAGAAGAAGAAGAAGAAGAAGAAGAAGAAGAAGAAGAAGAAGAAGAAGAAGAAGAAGAAGAAGAAGAAGAAGAAGAAGAAGAAGCAGCAGAAGCAGAAGAAGCAGCAGAAGCAGCAGAAGCAGCAGAAGAAGAAGCAGAAGAAGAAGAAGCAGAAGAAGAAGAAGACGAAGAAGAAGAAGAAGAAGAAGAAGAAGAAGAAGAAGAAGAAGAAGAAGAAGAAGAAGAAGAAGAAGAAGAAGAAGAAGAAGAAGAAGAAGAAGAAGAAGAAGAAGAAGAAGAAGAAGAAGAAGAAGAAGAAGAAGAAGAAGAAGAAGAAGAAGAAGAAGAAGAAGAAGAAGAAGAAGAAGAAGAAGAAGAAGAAGAAGAAGAAGAAGAAGAAGAAGAAGAAGAAGAAGAAGAAGAAGAAGAGGAAGAGGAA
>NW_025314103.1:0-499 GCF_018294505.1 Triticum aestivum | reverse complement strand
GGTAGTGGTGTCACGTGCTCGTCTCGGCGTCCATCGTCGCTACCGCGATGACATCCGCCTCGACTCGCGTTATGCTAAGACACGGTGGCACTGGTGTCACGTGCTCGTCTCGGCGTCCGTCGTCGCTACCACGACAACGTCCTCCTTGACTCGTGTTACGCTAAGACAGGATGGCACTGGTGTCACGTGCTCGTCTCGGCGTCCGTCGTCGCTACCGCGACAACGTCCGCCTCGACTCGCGTTATGCTAAGACAGGGTGGCACGGGTGTCACGTGCTTATCTCGGCGTCCGTCGTCGCTACAGCGAGGACGTCCGCCTCGACTCGCGTTACGCTAAGACAGGGTGGGAATGGTGTCACGTGCTCGTCTCGGCGTCCGTCGTCGCTACCGCGACGACGTCCACCTCGACTTGCGTTACGCTATGACAGGCTGGCAGTGGTGTCACGTGCTCGTCTCAGCGTCCGTCGTCGCTACCGTGACGACGTCCGCCTCGACTCGCG
>NW_025314102.1:0-499 GCF_018294505.1 Triticum aestivum | reverse complement strand
GATCCCTCGAGATCGTGAGGGGACTATATGGGTGGGAGATCGAGGGACGAGGTGTGTGTGCGAAAGAAAGATGCCCAGAGAGAAATCGAGATAGACCATGCACACGTTTGTGATGGAGACTAAGAATTAGCTAGTCATATACATATAGGGGGGACTGCATGTGCCTACAATTGAGTGAGATACCATCATACTTGGCTAGGCGTGAGATTGTGTGTGTGTGCGTGTGAGATGGAGAGTGAACGAGGGAGAGAGAGTTTTAGATGGGTCTATCGAGTGCGAGTGAGATATGCATGTGTATGTGGGACCCAGGGAGATGGAGAGTTTGAGAGAGAGAGAGAGAGGGCGAAGAGGTCCGAGACAGCAGAGTGGTGCGTGAGAGAGTTACGGGCAACGGGCCAGGGAATTAGTGTGTGTTCGATGAGTGCACCCAAGATATTTAGCTTTGAATAGAGAACCATACATAGTGTGCGAGAGAAACCTATACATGGAGTGTGCATGC
>NW_025314101.1:0-499 GCF_018294505.1 Triticum aestivum | reverse complement strand
AAGTATGACATGCTGTAAGCAGTATGACTTGTATCGCCCACAACTCACTTGTGTTCTACTCGTGCATATAACATCAAACCATAAAACCTAGGCTCTGATACCACTGTTGGGGAACGTAGTAATTTCAAAATTTTCCTACGCACACGCAAAATCATGGTGATGCATAGCAACGAGAGGGGAGAGTGTTGTCTACGTACCCTCGTAGACCGAAGCGGAAGCGTTGACACAACATAGAGGAAGTAGTCGTACGTCTTCCCGGTTCAACCGATCCAAGCACCGTTACTCCGGAACCTCCGAGTTCTTGGCACACGTTCAGCTTGATGACGCTCCCCGGGTTCCGATCCAGCAAAGCTTCGGGGAGGAGTTCCTTCAGCACGACGGCGTGGTGACGATCTTGATGTTCAACCGTCACAGGGCTTCGCCTAAGCACCGTTACAATATGACCGAGGTGTAATATCGTGGAGGGGGGCACCGCACACGGCTAAGGAACGATCACGAA
>NW_025314100.1:0-499 GCF_018294505.1 Triticum aestivum | reverse complement strand
ATCATCAAACAGTAATGCCGGTGGAGTGGGGGAGGGTGCGGGGGGTGCGGGGGGTCGGCGGCGGCGGTTGAGTAGGGGAGGGGTGCGGGGGTCGGCGACGGCGGTTGAGTAGGGGAATCGAGGGTGCGGGGGGTCGGCGGCGGCGGCCGGTGGACCGGGGGGTGCTCGGCAGCGAGGGGGACCGGATCTGGCGAGGTGGGATAGCGATCGAGATGGAGGGGGATCGAGATCGAGTGTCCATGAAATTTAAAAATATTCATGATAGTTCAAAAAGTGCCCATGAAATACAATCGAGAAATGAAGGCTACGATTTAAATACAATGGATCTTAGCTAGCTATCTGTTCACAATCTTCTTGCCCTTCTTTTTCACCAATGGAGTTCTTCTGTGGAACGGACGTCCTTTAGGTAGGGTGGTCCTGCTTCTTCTTGTGGTGTATGCTGCTACTTCATCGTCGTCGTCATGTTCCGGTGGAGTGGGGGAGGGTGCGGGGGGTGCGG
>NW_025314099.1:0-499 GCF_018294505.1 Triticum aestivum | reverse complement strand
GCCGTGACCCTCTGTACTCTTTTGCACATGCTGTGCGGGCGAAATGATGATACCATGCCAAGTTCCAACATTTTCAGAGTTCATTTTGTAGTGATTTTCAATTTCACCGTCATTTAGCTCTCTAAACAAATTGGTAGATGACTGAAAAACAGCAGATGATGTCAGAACGTGTTGGAAATTGATGACGTCGCTTTGAAAGATGCATACTGAACGCAAAAATAGGCTGGAGTTCAGATAAGTTTAAAAAACATTGAAGTGCCCGTGTAACAGATGAGTTCTCGTCCGAAACCCTGATACTCCGAAAGAGACTGTCCAGTTCATACACGAGGTGCGTCTAGTTTTTGCCGTGAACCTCTCTATTCTTTTGCACATGCTATGCGGGCGAAATGATGATACCATGCCAAGTTCCAACATTTTCAGAGTTCATTTTTTAGTGATTTTCAATTTCACCGTCATTTAGCTCTCTAAACAAATCGGTAAATGACTGAAAAACGGCAGA
>NW_025314098.1:0-499 GCF_018294505.1 Triticum aestivum | reverse complement strand
GCCCCCGCCGTCGCCCTCTGCCCCCGTCGCCGTCGTCGTCGCCCTCCGCCGCCCCTGCCGCCGCCCTCGCCGGCCGCCCCCGATGTGAGCCCCCATTTTTTTCATATATGTATTAATTTTTTATTTAGATTGTTAGTAGATATCGATTTTAGTTTAGTGCATTTTAGGTTAGTGTAGAGGAAAAAGTAAAATAAGAAAAAGGAAGAAAAGATGAAGAAGAAAAGAAGGAAGAAGAAGAAGAAAAAGAAGTAGGAGAGGAAGAAGGAGAAGAAGAGGAAAAAAGAGGAGAAGAAAAAAATAGTATTTTTTTCTTCTTCTTCTCCTCTATTCCTTTCTTCTTCTCCTCTTTTTTTCTTCTTTTTTTTTCTTCAATGTTCTCCTCTGTTAATCCTTTCTTCTTCTCCTCTTTTTCTTCTTCTTCCGGACACCGTGGAGTTGGTTAATTAGTAGTTGAACTAGTTAGACTAGTTTATTTATAGTAAATGCTTAATTAGTAGTT
>NW_025314097.1:0-499 GCF_018294505.1 Triticum aestivum | reverse complement strand
ATTCAGCATGCAACATTCAAAGCCACGTCATCAACTTTCAACCCTTTGTGACATAATTTGCTATTTTTAATGCATTTACTAATTTGTTTTGATCTAAATGGCCCTGCAATTGAAAAGCTCTACAAATGAACTCCGAAAAGGTTGAAACCTGGCATGGTATCATCATTTCACCCGCATAGCATGTGCAAAAAAGTAGAGAGGGTCACGGCAAAAACTGGATGCACTTCGTGTACAAACTGGATAATCTGTTTCGAAGTATCAGGGTTTCGGACGAAAACTCATCTGTTACATCGGCAATTCAAAATTTTAATAACTTATTACAACTCTGGACGTCTTTTGCATTCAGCATGCACCATTCAAAACCACGTCATCAACTTTCAACCCTTTGTGACATAATTTGCTATTTTTAATGCATTTACTGATTTGTTTTGAGCTAAATGGCCCTGCAATTGAAAAGCTCTACAAATGAACTCTAAAAAGGTTGAAACTTGGCATGGTA
>NW_025314096.1:0-499 GCF_018294505.1 Triticum aestivum | reverse complement strand
GGCTTTGAATGGTGCATTTTGAACACACAAAAAGTCAGGAGTTCAAATAAGTTTTAAAAAATGAAATCCCTTTGTAACAGACGAGTTTCCGGATGAAATCCTGATACTTTGAAAGAGATTGTCCGTTTTGTACACGAAGTGCATCCAGTTTTTGCCGTAACCCTCTCAACTTTCTTGCACATGCTATGTGGATGAAATGATGATATCATGCCAACTTTTAACCTTTTCAGAGTTCATTTGAAATGCTTTTCAATTTTAGGGTCTTATAGCTCAAAATAATTAGTAAATGCATGAAAAATAACAGATGCAGTCAGAGAGGATTGAAAAATGATGATGTGGCTTTGAATGGTGCATTTTGAACACACAAAAAGTCAGGAGTTCAAATAAGTTTTAAAAAATGAAATCCCTTTGTAACAGAGGAGTTTCCGGATGAAATCCTGATACTTTGAAAGAGATTGTCCGTTTTGTACACGAAGTGCATCCAGTTTTTGCCGTAACC
>NW_025314095.1:0-499 GCF_018294505.1 Triticum aestivum | reverse complement strand
GATCCAATCTGGATCGGGGAAACGATCCCCTCGCTCCTCTTCCCCCCCGATCGCATCTAGGTCGAGGCAGCGGGCCCCAGACGCCATCGCCTCACTCCTTCGCCCCCTCGATCCACATCAGGACCCCGCCTCCTCGACGCATCACCGGCGCCGCCCCGCCCGCCGCTCGCCGTCGTCCTCACCCTCCTCCCCGTTCCTGGACCGGAAAGGGCCCCCGACGTCGCCATCCATCGCACGTCGCCGGAAACGCATCTCCGGCCCTCCATCGAGCATACCGTTGCACAACTACAGGGCCGGTGAGGACCTCCCCGTCCGACCCCATCTTCCCTCCCTACGGTCACCGCGCTCACGCTCAACCACGCGGCAACCGCCGGCAGCTCGTCGCGCCCCTTGAAACGGCGCCCGCGGCCCCCTGCCGACCGCACCCTGTGCTTGCACCCGCGGCCCTCCTCGCCTCGCTCCTGCGCCCGTCGGCGCGCACCTCCCCCGCTGCTGCTTT
>NW_025314094.1:0-499 GCF_018294505.1 Triticum aestivum | reverse complement strand
TGTGTGTTCAAAATGCACCATTCAAAGCCACATCATCATTTTTCAATCCTTTCTGACTTCATTTGTTATTTTTCATGCATTTACTAATTATTTTGAGCTATAAGACCATAAAATTGAAAAGCATTTCAAATGAACTCTAAAAAGATTGAAAGTTGGCATGGTATCATCATTTCATCCAGATAGCATGTGCAAGAAAGTTAAGAGGGTTACGGCAAAAACTGGATGCACTTCGTGTACAAAACGGACAATCTCTTTCAAAGTATCAGGATTTCATACGGAAACTCGTCTGTTAAAAAGGGATTTCATTTTTTAAAACTTATTTGAACTCCTGACTTTTTGTGTGTTCAAAATGCACCATTCCAAGCCACATCATCATTTTTCAATCCTTTCTTACTTCATTTGTTATTTTTCATGCATTTACTAATTTTTTTGAGCTATAAGACCATAAAATTGAAAAGCATTTCAAATGAACTCTGAAAAGGTTGAAAGTTGGCATGGT
>NW_025314093.1:0-499 GCF_018294505.1 Triticum aestivum | reverse complement strand
CAACCGGGACTAAAGGTTCCGGTTGGTCTGGCCAACCGCGACTAAAGGCCTTCGGGCCAGCCTGAGGACCTTTAGTCCCGGTTGGCCAGGCCAACCGGTACTAAAGCCCCTCCCGTCCACCAGCTGTCGACCGAGCGCGCTGGGCCCAGATAGTTGGTCGCGGGTCTCCTCCCGAACCGCGACTAAAGACCCCTTTGGTCGCGGTTCGATTATTTTGGGGACTAATGGGGCCGTATGGAAGCCTCTTTTTCTACTAGTGGATATAGGTACACCATTATTGGCCACATTACTAATGGCGCACCTAGTGTGTGGTGCGCCATTACTACTTTTGAAAAAAATGTTAGCAGTGGCGCACCAGGGGATAGTGCGCCATTACTAAGTTGACATATTAATGGCGCACCTTCACAAAGTGCGCCATTACTATGTGTATGACTGGGTCAAACCTTGGTCAAACTTAGTAATGGCGCACTTTGCATAGGTGCGCCATTACTATGTCAAA
>NW_025314092.1:0-500 GCF_018294505.1 Triticum aestivum | reverse complement strand
TTGTTGTTGTTGTTGTAGTTGTTGTTGTTGTTGTTGTTGCTGTGTAACATCCCAAATTTTCAATTTGGAATGTTATACATTAGGTCATCATGCATATCATATTTTTCTCGCATTTTCCGATCCTAGAAAATTTCACGCAACTCAAGGACCCTCGGAGAGAGTTGGAAGTTTCATTATTTTCATATTTGGGATTTCTCAAATTTTGAAAATAGGATCATTTGGATTTATTTAATTATCTTCATAAAGTTTTTCCTATAAAAAAGTTTTAAGAGAGGGAATGATATGACTTTCCCAATATTTAGGAAAAATGAAGATATTATAAATAAATCAAGATTTGGTTTTGGAAGATTTATTTTGCTTAGGCAAAATGGGCATTTTAAAAATTTATGCAAGTTTGCCGTTTTTAAAGTTCATTTTGTTCGACTCATTTTTAGGAGTCGGGGAAAATTTGTTTTATTTAATTCGGAGTTCGTTTGGTATTTTTTTTCATCCGTTTTGTT
>NW_025314091.1:0-500 GCF_018294505.1 Triticum aestivum | reverse complement strand
GACGGTGGCGTCGAGGGCGGCGGGGCGACGGTGGTGTCGGGGCGGGGCGACGGTGGCGTCGGGAGAGGAGATCGGGGAAGGGGATCGCGGGCGAGGGCGAGGGAGAGAGAGGGGATCGCGGTACGAAGTAGGGGCGCACAATACTAATGGCGCACCACCCCTCGATGCGCTATAAGTACATACATGCTAATGGCGCACATCACCCTGGTGCGCCATTAGTATTTTTTTCTGCTCGAGCCAACAGTTATCTACCACCTGACCTGATACATGTCAAGTCTTCTCTACTAGCTCGACTGGTCAGCAGCTAGTTCTCACACCAAGAGGTCCTGGGTTCGATTCCCAAGCTCCACAAAATTTTTTATGCATTTAAAATGCTTTTTGATACTTATTTGTGTTTAAATATGTTCAAACTTATTTAAATCATAACAGTAATATTTTTTTATAAGATAGTAATAATTTTTTAAAAAATATCATCAAACAGTAATGCCTGTGGAGCGGGG
>NW_025314090.1:0-500 GCF_018294505.1 Triticum aestivum | reverse complement strand
GAATGCCACCCTGTCTATCTTAGGGTAACGCGAGTCGAGGGGGACGTCGTCGAGGTAGCGACGACGGACGACGAGATGAGCACGTGACATGAATGCCACCCTGTCTATCTTAGGGTAACGCGAGTTGAGGCGGACGTCGTCGCGGTAGTGACGACGGACGCCGAGACGAGCACGTGACACGAGTACCACCCTGTCTATCTTAGGGTAACGTGAGTCGAGGCGGACGACGTCGCGGTAGCAGCGACGGACGCCGAGATGAGCTTGTGACACCAATGCCACCCTGTCTATCTTAGGGTTACGCGAGTCGAGGTGGACGTCGTCGCGGTAGCGACGACGGACACCAAGACGACCACGTGACACGAATGCCACCCTGCCTATCTTAGGGTAACGCGTGTCGAGGCAGACGTCGTCGCGGTAACGACGACGGACGCCGAGACGAGCACGTGACACGAATGCCACCCTGTCTATCTTAGGGTAACGCGAGTCGAGGCGGACGTCGT
>NW_025314089.1:0-500 GCF_018294505.1 Triticum aestivum | reverse complement strand
CGCGCGGGGGCGCATGGGAGCGCATGGGCGCGCGCTCTGGGTCGAGCAGGGGCGAACGGGGTGCGGCCGGTGACGTGCAACAGAGAGGGGGAGAAGAGAAGAGGGAGGCCGTGGCCTCGCCATCGTTGCGGAGAAGAGGGTCGGCGAGGCTCGGTGGAGCCTTTGGGGAGGAGGATGGGGACGACGGCGACGTAGAGGAGGACGTCCGGCGAGGAGTCAAAGAGGAGGACGGCAGGGCGCTCCGCGAGGCAGCTCCGACGACGGCGGGGTCCAGCGGCGTCGAGGTCGGTGGATGAGCACGTCGGGGAGGAGGCGAGGCGGCTGGGCGGCGTCGGATTGGGCGCCGACATCGGGCTCACAGGATCTGGCGGGGAAGAGGACGAGGAGGAGCTCCGGCGACGGGGTGGCTCCAGCGAAGTAGTGGCGGGATGAGGCGCGACGGTGGGGCGGGGCTCGATCCAGAATCGGGATCGGGCGAGGGAGAGGGAGCGGAGTGGATC
>NW_025314088.1:0-500 GCF_018294505.1 Triticum aestivum | reverse complement strand
AAATGAAGTCAGAAAGGATTAAAAAATGATGATGTGGCTTTGAATGGTGTATTTTGAACACACAAAAAGTCAGGAGTTCAAATAAGTTTTAAAAAATGAAATCCCTTTGTAACAGACGAGTTTCCGGATGAAATCCTGATACTTTGAAAGAGATTGTCCGTTTTGTACACGAAGTGCATCCAGTTTTTGCCGTAAACCTCTCAACTTTCTTGCACATGCTATGTGGATGAAATGATGATATCATGCCAACTTTCAACCTTTTCAGAGTTCATTTGAAATGCTTTTCAATTTTAGGGTCTTATAGCACAAAATAATTAGTAAATGCATGAGAAATAACAAATGAAGACAGAAAGGTTTGAAAAATGATGATGTGGCTTTCAATGGTGCATTTTGAACACACAAAAAGTCAGGAGTTAAAATAAGTTTTAAAAAATGAAATCCCTTTGTAACAGACGAGTTTTCGGATGAAATCCTGATACTTTGAAAGAGATTGTCCGTTT
>NW_025314087.1:0-500 GCF_018294505.1 Triticum aestivum | reverse complement strand
ATATATATATATATATATATATATATATATATATATATAGGATGTGTCTAGGGCACATCTAGATATGCTCTAGTTATTGCACATCTAAGTGAGTGAATCAAGTATAAAAAGAAAAAAAAATATCCACACGAATCTCAACGTAAGATCAATGACATAGGACTTAGATGTGCAATACTTATGGCACATCTAGATGTGCTTTAGCAAAATTGATATATATAACATTCTTAAGAAGTTGCTCCTCATTTTTACCTATTCTCTCATCATGTACACTGTCCACATCAGCCTTATGCCACATCATCAATCAGCTTGCAAAATCAGTCAATCAGCCTTATTCACCCTACGGTCATGGCGTTGAAAAAAAACGGTATTTTCCTCTACCACACCAGTCGCTCATTCCAACCCAATCTTTTCTCCATCCCGCACGGCCGGCCGCCCCGATCTCGTGGTCAGAGTGGTTTCGCTTCCTTTCCCCAGTTGATTACCCGACAAAGCGCCGGAAT
>NW_025314086.1:0-500 GCF_018294505.1 Triticum aestivum | reverse complement strand
GAGTTTCCGTATGAAATCTTGAAACTTTGAAAGAGATTGTCCGTTTTGTACACGAAGTGCATCCAGTTTTTGCCGGGACCCTCTCAACTTTCTTGCGCATGCTATGTGGATGAAATGATGATACCATGCCAACTTTCAACCTTTTTAGAGTTAATTTGAAATGCTTTTCAATTTTAGGGTCTTATAGCTCAAAATAATTAGTAAATGCATGAAAAATAACAAATGAAGTCAGAAAGGATTGAAAAATGATGATGTGGCTTTGAATGGTGCATTTTGGACACACAAAAAGTCAGGAGTACAAATAAGTTTTAAATAATGAAATCCCTTTCTAACAGACGAGTTTTCGTATGAAATCGTGATACTTTGAAAGAAATTGTCCGTTTTCTACAGGAAGTGCATCCAGTTTTTGCCGTAACCCTCATAACTTTCTTGCACATGCTATGTCGATGAAATGATGATACCATGCCAACTTTCAACCGTTTCAGAGTTCATTTGAAATG
>NW_025314085.1:0-500 GCF_018294505.1 Triticum aestivum | reverse complement strand
CAACACAGAAAAACAAGGGAATTCAAATAAGTTAAAAAAATGAAATCCCTTTGTAGCAGACGAGTTTCCATATGAAACTCTGATACTTCGAAAGAGATTGTCCGTTTTGTACACGAAGTGCATCTAGTTTTTGCCGTAACCCTCTCTACTTTCTCGCACATGCTATGTGGGTGAAATGATGATACCATGCCAACTTGGAACCTTTTCAGAGTTCATTTCAAATGCTTTTCAATTTCATGGTCTTATAGCTCAATATAATCAGTAAATGCATGAAAAATAACAAATGAAGTCAGAAAGGGTTGTAAATTGATGATGTTGCTTTGAATGGTGCATTTTGAACACAGAAAAACAAGGGAGTTCAAATAAGTTCAAAAAAAATGAAATCCCTTTGTAAAAGACGAGTTTCCATATGAAACCCTGATACTTCGAAAGAGATTGTCCGTTTTGTACACGAAGTGCATCCAGTTTTTGCCGTTACCCTCTCTACTTTCTCGCACATG
>NW_025314084.1:0-500 GCF_018294505.1 Triticum aestivum | reverse complement strand
CAATTTCAGGGCCATTCAGCTCAAAACAAATCAGTAAAATGCATGAAAAGTAGCAAATTATGTCAGAAAGGGTTGAAAGTTGATGACGTGGTTTTGAATGTTGCATGCTGGATGCAAAAAACGTCCGGAGTTGTAATAAGTTATTAAAATTCTGAATTGCCGGTCTAACAGATGAGTTTTCGTCCGAAACCTTGATACTTCGAAAGAGATTGTCCAGTTTGTACACGATGTGCATCCAGTTTTTGCCATGACCCTCTCTACTTTTTTGCACATGCTATGCGGGTGAAATGATGATACCATGCCAAGTTTCAACCTTTTCAGAGTTCATTTGTAGAGCTTTTCAATTGCAGGGCCATTTAGCTCAAAACAAATCAGTAAATGCATTAAAAGAAGCAAATTATGTCACAAAGGGTTGAAAGTTGATGACGTGGCTTTGAATGGTGCATGCTGAATGCAAAAAAGTCCAAAGTTGTAATAAGTTATTAAAATTTTGAATTGCC
>NW_025314083.1:0-500 GCF_018294505.1 Triticum aestivum | reverse complement strand
AACATAAGAAAAAAACAGAAGAAAAAAGGAAAAAGGAAAAAAGGAAGAAAAAAAGAAAATATGCCACCTACTGGGCCACCACGGCCTGAATACGACTAGAAACCCATTAAAGGGCCAGGATTCAGGCCCGTAGAAGGCCCAGTAGGCCCACAGGCACACAGTGACAGAATAGGCCCGTAAGCCTGCATTTGAGAGGAGCTCGAAGTGGTAAGCGCAGCCGCGCTTATAAACCACTGTCGAAGCCTCTCGGCTAGCGAGGTGGGACTAAACATACCACCGCACCGCGCCAGTTCTAGCACAGCCCTTTAGTCGCGGTTGGGAAGGCGGACCGCGACTAAAGGATACCTTTAGTCGCGGTTGGGGTGGCGGGCCGCGACTAAAGGGTACCTTTAGTCGCGGTTGGGGTGGCGGGCCGCGACTAAAGGGTACCTTTAGTCGCGGTCCGCCTCTCCAACCGCGACTAAAGGGTCTTTCTGCGCGGGAACGGAGGCGGCGCCAAA
>NW_025314082.1:0-500 GCF_018294505.1 Triticum aestivum | reverse complement strand
TTTTTTAGACAACATGCCCTAAATACTCAACTTGTATTTGTAAAACTAGAATTCAATTTCTGAATCTTTTTTAGACCACTGGAATGAATCTTTTTTAGCATATATTTGTAAAACTAGAATTCAATTTCTGATTCCAATAAATAGACAAAAAACAATTTGTTTTGCATGACAACATTTCCTGTTCCAAGTTAAGTTGCTCCAAAGTATTTTCCTCACCGGTATCATCAGAGTCACAAGATAAGGGATAAAGATAGTAGCCCATAGCTCCTTTATAACTACCGACGACTAGACAGTTGGATTTAACCCTAACTAATTGCATATACCAATTGATGAGAGGCGTCGTAGCAAAGCATTGCATTCTACTGTGATAAAGCTTGGTCTATTTTGACATCTTGATTATGTCGTAAATCTAGTATCGATGCATCACTTGACGAGCACACTGACATCAGTTTAATGTCAAATTAGTCATACGAAATGACAAAACAATCTCTCTCTCTCTC
>NW_025314081.1:0-500 GCF_018294505.1 Triticum aestivum | reverse complement strand
AACTTATTTGAACTCCTGACTTTTTGTGTCTTCAAAATGCACCATTCAAAGCCACATCATCATTTTTCAATCCTTTCTGACTTCATTTGTTATTTTTCATGCATTTAGTAATTATTTTGAGCTATAAAACCCTAAAATTGAAAAGCATTTCAAATGAACTCTGAAAAGGTTGAAAGTTGGCATGGTATCATCATTTCATCCACATAGCATGTGCAAGAAAGTTGAGAGGGTTACGGCAAAAACTGGATGCACTTCATGTACAAAACGGACAATCTCTTTCAAAGTATCAGGCTTTCATCCGGAAACTCGTGTGTTACAAAGGGATTTCATTTTTTTAAACTTATTTGAACTCCTGACTTTGTGTGTGTTCAAAATGCACCATTCAGAGCCACATCATCATTTTTCAATCCTTTCTGACTTCATTTGTTATTTTTCATGCATTTACTAATTATTTTGAGCTATAAGACCCTAAAATTGAAAAGCATTTCAAATGAACTCTG
>NW_025314080.1:0-500 GCF_018294505.1 Triticum aestivum | reverse complement strand
GATTCCCACTCCTCTTGACTTTCGCCTCCACTTCCTTCCTCCTCTTCGGCCTGTGCTTGCGCCCCGTTGGGCATCGAATACAACTCAGTGGTTTCCTTAAAGACAACAAGAAAGACAAAAGTCAATCGACTGATCTGCGATGAAACAGAACGGACGGAGCAATCAAAGAAAAGTGGTCATACCTTGTCCGCCTCATAAGATTGGTCGAGTGGCGGGATCCTCCTGGCTCCACGAGGGTTGTCCTTGTTCCCTGTAATGGCAGTCATCCACCTCTCCAGTGTGGCATCGTCGACCTCCTCTGGGTGGACCCGAGTGGTGTCTTCAGTACCAGAGTACAATCACATCGGGTGCCCCCGGTACTGGAGCGGTTGGATGCGCCGCCGAAGGAAAACTTCCAGAAGATCCATGCTAGTCACCCCGTCGCGAATGAGCTGGACCACACGCTCCATCAACATTTTAACCTGAGCCTTCTCCTCTGGAACTACTTTCAGAGAGGATAG
>NW_025314079.1:0-500 GCF_018294505.1 Triticum aestivum | reverse complement strand
AATCACTACAAAATGAACTCTGAAAATGTTGGAACTTGGCATGGTATCATCATTTCGCCCGCATAGCATGTGCAAAAGAGTAGAGAGGGTCACGGCGAAAACTGGACGCACCTCGTGTACAAACTGGACAATCTCTTTCGGAGTATCAGGGTTTCGGACGAGAACTCATCTGTTACACGGGCACTTCAATGTTTTTTAAACTTATTTGAACTAAAGCCTATTTTTGCATTCAGTATGCATCATTCCAAGCGACGTCATCAATTTCCAAGACGTTCTGACATCATTTGTTGTTTTTCAGTCATTTACCGATTTGTTTAGGGAGCTAAATGATGGTGAAATTGAAAATCACTACAAAATGAACTCTGAAAATGTTGGAACTTGGCATGGTATCATCGTTTCGCCCGCATAGCATGTGCAAAAGAGTAGAGAGGGTCACGGCGAAAACTGGACGCACCTCGTGTACAAACTGGACAATCTCTTTCGGAGTATCAGGGTTTCGG
>NW_025314078.1:0-500 GCF_018294505.1 Triticum aestivum | reverse complement strand
GGATCTGGATACCCATGTTGGCTCCCACATGTTCCACGATGATCTCATCGGATGAACCATGATGTCGAGGATTTAATCAATCCCGTTTTCAATTCCCTTTGTCTAGCGGTACGATACTTGCCCGAGATTCGATCGTCGGTATCCCGATACCTTGTTCAATCGCGTTACCGGCAAGTCTCTTTACTCGTTCTGTAACACATCATCCCGTGATCAAATCCTTGATCACATTGTGCACATTATGATGATGTCCTACCGAGTGGGCCCAGAGATACCTCTCCGTTTACACGGAGTGACAAATCCCAGTCTTGATTCGTGCCAACCCAACAGACACTTTCGGAGATACCTGTAGTGAACCTTTATAGCCACCCAGTTACGTTGTGATGTTTGGCACACCCAAAGCACTCCTACGGTATCCGGGAGTTTCACAATCTCATGGTCTAAGGAAATGATACTTGACATTAGAAAAGCTTTAGCAAACGAACTACACGATCTTGTGCTAG
>NW_025314077.1:0-500 GCF_018294505.1 Triticum aestivum | reverse complement strand
TTTTTTTCTTTACTACTGAACTTTATTTTTCTACATACTTTTTTCTCTCTGTAATGACTTAGGATCATTACTATGTATTCAACCAGGGTTAATCAATATTTAGCCACAATATGTATGTCAGAAAACAGCTTCCACCTACAAAGAATTACAAGACAGGATACTCGGGGTTCAGAAGCTTGAGAAATTGTATGTGGACATGGCCTTGCAAAAAGAACTTAGGTGCGTTCTCTATGAGAAACTGGATATATTTTTAAAAAAATTTAGGTCAGGTCTATATACTATCTTTGGTAACTGAACCATGGGTGTTATGCTTATATTGAAAATAATTTGAAATTTACAAGGCAGTGGAGCCAGTTCATATTTTGTGAGCAACCAAAGTGCAAGCAGCCTAAATTAGTAATCTTTGAATAAACTGGCTTATGAAATTTTGATGGTTTTGTCAATAGTACAGTAGCACTGGATATTCTGCTGTTTCTTATATTTAGAATTTGCCCTGACCT
>NW_025314076.1:0-500 GCF_018294505.1 Triticum aestivum | reverse complement strand
CAGTGAGTAATAGTCCATGAAACGGGCCAAAATCGGCCAAAACTGACAGTGTTGATGACCGACACTTAAGTGCACCTTCAGGTTCAATAACTATGGAAATCGCTTTGGGACCCCAAAATGGTGAGTAATAATCCAAGAAACGGACCAGAATTGGCCAAAACTGCGAGCGTTGATGACCGACACGTAAACGCACCCCAGGGTTCATTAATCGACGAAATCACTCCGGGACCCCAAAAGAGTGAGTAAATAGTCCATGAAACGGGCCAGAATCGACCAAAACTGCAAGTGTTGATGACCGACACATAAGCGCACCTTGGGGTTTAATAACTAAGGCAATCGCTTCGGGAGCCCAAAACGGTGGGTAATAATCCATGAAAGGGGCCAGAATCGGCCAAAACTGCCAGTGTTGATGACCACGCATAAACGCACCCCAGTGTTCATTAATCGTGGAAATCACTCCCAGACCCCAAAGCAGTGAGTAATAGTCCATGAAACGGGCC
>NW_025314075.1:0-500 GCF_018294505.1 Triticum aestivum | reverse complement strand
GGCCCGAAAGTGATTTCTACGGTTGTTTAACCCCATGGTGCGCTTACGTGTCGATCATCAACAAGCGCACTTTGGGCCGATTTTGGCCCATTTCTTGCATTATTACTTAGTTTTAGGGTCCCGCAGTTATTTCCACGATTGACGAACCTCGGGGTGCGTTTACGTCTCGGTCATAAACACTCACAATTTTGGCCAATTCTCGTCCGTTTCGTGCACTATTACTCACCGTTTTGGCGTCCCAGAGCGATTTACACGATTGACAACCCTCGGAGTGCGTTTGCGTGTATGTCGGCAACACTCACAGTTTTGGCCAATTCTGACGCGATTCGGGCTATTACTCACCATTTAGGGGTCCCGAAGCGATTTCCATAGTTGTTGAACCCCAAGGTGCGTTTACGTGTAGGTCATCAACACTCACTATTTTGGGGCCCCAGAGTGATTGCCACGATTAACGAACCGCGGGGTGCGTTTACATGTCGGTTATCAATACTAGTAGTTTT
>NW_025314074.1:0-500 GCF_018294505.1 Triticum aestivum | reverse complement strand
TTTTGAAACTTACATTAAGAAGACAGATCGGCCTGAACTGCTCAATTCTCGCGGCCTCTATTTTCTTAGGAAGCAAAGTTATCGTTCCAAAATTCAAATGAAACAACTGAAGCTGACCAGAGAATAGATCATGGAACACCGGTATCAAATCCCCTTTGATAATATGCCAACACTTTTTATAAAACTCCGCTGGAAAACCATCCGGCCAGCTTTATTATTCTTTATCTATGAAATGGCTTCAAACACCTCTTTCTCCGAAAATGGGGTGGTCAAAATATCATTCTCATTCGCAACAAGTTGAGGAACATCCTCAATCCTCGACTCATCCAAGGATACGAAATTATCCTCCGGAGGCCTAAACAGCTGCTTGTAGTAATTGGTTATGTATAATTTTAGATTTCCCTGTCCTAAAACCGTCCCCTCGTCTTGCTCAAGCTGAAAGATTCTTTTCTTTCTATGCTTGCCATTGGCGGTCATATGAAAGAATTGAGTGTTATCGT
>NW_025314073.1:0-500 GCF_018294505.1 Triticum aestivum | reverse complement strand
TCCTGCTGCTGTTCCTGTTGTTGTTGTTGTTGTTGTTGTTGTTGTTGTTGTTGTTGTTGTTGTTGTTGTTCTTGTTGTTGTTGTTGTTGTTGTTGTTGTTGTTGTTGTTGTTGTTTATATAGGATTTTTCAGCGTTGGAATCACACGAAGATGGGCCTCAGGGGGCCCACTACCCACTAGGGCGTGCCAGGGGATGGTGTGCCCTAGTGCCTTGTGGGCAGCAGGGCCCCCTCTAGTGGTTCTTTGCTTCATTATTTCTCTCCTCTTCCAAAAAAATCATCAAAATGTTCCGCCGCATAGGGAGAACTTTGATTTCTGCACAAAAAACAACACCACGGTAGTTCTGCTGAAAACAACGTCAGTCCGGGTTAGTTCCATGCAAATCATACCAAAATCGTTGTAAACATGGCATTAAAATCGTTGCTGTTGCTGTTGCTGTTGTTGTTGTTGTTGCTGTTGTTATTGTTGTTGTTGTTGTTGTTGTTGTTGTTGTTGTTGTT
>NW_025314072.1:0-500 GCF_018294505.1 Triticum aestivum | reverse complement strand
AGTTCTATTAATTCAACTAGTTCTTACTAAAAATAAACTTACTATAAATAAAAATATTCTAGTACCTAATTAGTACCTAGTTCTTACTAACTACTCTCTCTGTTCCGATTTACTCATTGTGGTTAACTAAAACCATGATGAGTAAATCGGAACGGAGGGAGTAATTAGTACCTAGGAACTACTACCCTAATTACCATATAAGTATCCATTTTTAATTACGGTTCGTACTACCTAATTAAATAGGGTTAATACTAACTGTAATTAACTAACGAGCACTAAAAATAGCCTAGGGTTCATACTAACTAGCACTAAATAGCTAGTGTTCATACTAAGCAAACAAGAGGGATCGGAAGGGGAGAGTGCTTACAGAGGGCGGGGAGAGAGATGGGGTCCGGGGAGACGGCGACAGCTAGGTGTGACAAGGCGGGGTCGGGGGAGACGGCAGCGAGGCAGGGTCGGGGGAGACGGCGGCGAGGCAGGGTCGAGGGAGACGGCGACAA
>NW_025314071.1:0-500 GCF_018294505.1 Triticum aestivum | reverse complement strand
AAATAGTCATACGTGCTTATAGAAAGAAATTGCATGACATTTTTTGTCCTACCCTCCCGTGGTAGCGGGGTCCTATTGGAAACTAAGGGATATTAAGGCCTCCTTGAGAACCGGAAAAAAGCATTAGCACATGGTGAATATAAGAACTCCTCAAACTATGGTCATCACTAGGAGTGGTCCCGACTATTATCACTCCGGGGTTGCCGGATCATAACACGTAGTAGGTGACTATAACTTGCAAGATCGGATCTAGAACATGAATATAAAGGTGATAACATAAATGGTTTAGATCTGAAATCATGGCACCCGGGCCCAAAGTGACAAGCATTAAGCATGGCAAAGTCATAGCAACATCAATCTCAGAACATAATGAATACTAGGGATCAGACCCTAATAAAACTAACTCGATTATATGATGAATCTCATCCAACTCCTCACTGACTAGCGAGCCTACGAAGGAATTACTCACTCCTGGTGGGGAGCATCATGGAATTGGCGAT
>NW_025314070.1:0-500 GCF_018294505.1 Triticum aestivum | reverse complement strand
TGCTCCTCCCCCTCCCCTACCTCTGCCTAGATAGGGTTCTTCAAATTTTAGTTGCATCAAATTAGTTAGGGTTCATCTATGGGTGGAAATGAATTGGATACAGATGCGGCTGGGATTTTTTCTTAGGTGATGTTTTCTTAGATGATGAATAAACACTAGTGTAATGCATAATAAAACGAGTAAAATTTGACCTTCTTCTATTTAGTTAGTAAGAACTAGTTAGTAAGAACTAGGTACTAATTAGGTGATTTTTTAGTTAAAACAATTTTTCCCGCCTCGACGTGGACGATGCCTATCCCGCATCCTCGTCGTCGAGTCGGCGGAGGACGACACCTGCTTGACCAGATCAGTCATGTCCGGGACTGGGCTCCGCCGGGGTGGTACTGGGAGGCGCTACCTACCGGGGGGCGCAGGTTGGTGAGGAGCCAGCCTGTCATTGACCCGAACCTTCTTTGGTGGCGGTCGCGTGGGCCAGTGACGATCCAGAGGCTCGAGGACTC
>NW_025314069.1:0-500 GCF_018294505.1 Triticum aestivum | reverse complement strand
CATCATCAAGGCGGCAGGCGGTTAGGGCCCGCGGTGCTCCGCACATGCCCTTTGGCTTCCCCTGGAAGCCAAGTCCGAGCGCCCCTTGGGCCCATGGGCTACTGTCGGTGTCCTGGATTCGGGGGTATCCAGCCCTGCCTGCTTGCGGCCCACCACGTGGCTCTATCGGCGGCCTGGTACGGCCCAGCTTCAACACCAACACCGCAAGACCCTAGCGAGGGGCCAAGCCTGGCGAGGCGGGAAACGCCAAGACCCCCAAAGGAATCGGCCTCCTCAGGAGGGCTCCTGATGGGCGGAGAGTTTTATGCAAGATACCTCACGAGGCTCAGCTGACGTGAGCCATGACGACCAAGGCCATGCGGGCGCCAGGCTGGTGCCATGCGGGTGCCAGGCGGGCGCAGAGCGCCGGTTTCTTCTTTGGTGCAAAGGAGGCAAGCCACGGGCACAGAGTCCCGTGGAATCAACGAAATGTTTCCATTCCGGTGCAACAAGACAAAGAC
>NW_025314068.1:0-500 GCF_018294505.1 Triticum aestivum | reverse complement strand
GTCATCAATTTCCAACATGTTCTGACATCATTTGCTGTTTTTGAGTCATTTACCTAATTGTTAAGAGAGCTAAATGACCGTGAAATTGAAAATCACTACAAAATGAATTGTGAAAATATTGAAATTTGGCATGGTATCATCATTTCACCCACATAGCATGTGCGGAAGAGTAGAGAGGGTCACGGCAAAAACAGGATGCACTTCGTGTACAAACTGGACAATCTCTTTCGGAGTATCAGGGTTTCGGATGAGAACTCATCTGTTACACGGGCACTTCAATATTTTTTAAACTTATTTGAACTCCGGACTTCTTTTGTGTTCAATATGCAGCATTCAAAGCAACGTCATCAATTTCCAACATGTTCTAACATCATTTGTTGTTTTCCAGTCATTTACCTAATTGTTTAGGAGAGCTAAATGACCGTGAAATAGAAAATCACTACAAAATGAACTGTGAAAATGTTGAAACTTGGCATGGTATCATCATTTCACCCGCATAG
>NW_025314067.1:0-500 GCF_018294505.1 Triticum aestivum | reverse complement strand
GAACCCCGTCGCCCCCTGCGCCCCGACGCCAGCCCGCCACACGCCGGACCGCCCCGCCGCCACACGACGCCGCCCCGTCCTCTCCTCCTCCCCGACCAGCCACCCAGGGCAACGGCGCCCCTCGTCGCACGCCTGACGCGCCCGGAGCTCGTCCTCGCCGGAGCGCTCCATCGCCGGCCTGCCTCCTCTACGTCGTCGCCGTCCCCGTCTTCCGCCCCGAGCCCACTGCCCTAGTCCCTACTCCCCCACCGTGAGCTCCCCCCCTCTCCCTTGCGCTCACCGCGGCCGTCCCGACGCCCGCGCACGACCACCGCGCTTCGGCCGTACACTGGGCTCGCCCGACCCGCGCCCGTCGCCCTCGACCACCGCTGCCCCGTGCCCTACGCTCCCTCGGTGAGGACCCCGGTCCTCCTTCTCCCCGTCCCCTCTCGCCGGCGCTCGCCTCGCCCGTGCTGCGTTCGGCCGGCGTGCCCCGCGTCGACCAAGCCCTGCTTTGCCCT
>NW_025314066.1:0-500 GCF_018294505.1 Triticum aestivum | reverse complement strand
TTGTAGTGATTTTCAATTTAACCGTCATGTAGCTCTCTAAACAAATCGGTAAATGACTGAAAAACATCAAATGATGTCAGAACGTGTTGGAAATTGATGACGTCACTTTGAATGATGCATACTGAACGCAAAAATAGGCTGGAGTTCAAATAAGTTTAAAAAACATTGAAGTGCCCGTGTAACAGATGAGTTCTCGTCCGAAACCCTGATACTCCGAAAGATTTTGTCCAGTTTGTACACGAGGTGCGTCCAGTTTTCGCCGTGACCCTCTCTACTATTTTGCACATGCTATGCGGGCGAAATGATGATACCATGCCAAGTTCCAACATTTTCAGAGTTCATTTTGTAGTGATTTTCAATTTCACCGTCATTTACCTCCCTAAACAAATCGGTAAATGACTGAAAAACAGCAAATGATGTCAGAACATGTTGGAAATTGATGAAGTCTCTTTGAATGATGGATACTGAACGCAAAAATAGGCTGGAGTTCAAATAAGTTT
>NW_025314065.1:0-500 GCF_018294505.1 Triticum aestivum | reverse complement strand
TTATAAAATTGTAATTTTTGCATATATAAAACTTTTCTAAAATTGTAACTTTCTATATAAAACTTTCCTATCGGGAGGGGGAGAAGATCGAAGAAAAAAAAGAAGAAAAAAAAGAGGAGAAGAAGAAAAAATAGATTTTTTTTCTATTCTTTCTTCTTCTCCTCTATTCCTTTCTTCTTCTCCTCTTCCTTTTCTTCCTCTCCTTGTCTTCTCCTTCTTCTTCTCCTTCTTTCTCTACTTATTTTCCTTTTCCTTATTTTACTTTTTCCTCTCCACTAACATAAAATGCACTAACCTAAAATGCAACAAACATAAAATGCACTAAAGAGGCTCAACTAACCTAAAATCAGTGATAAAATGCACTAACCTAAAATCGATATCTACTAACAACTTCAAAAATTAATACATATATGAAAAAAAACATTATCATATCATCAACAGAAAAAAACATCATCATATCATCAACAGAAAAAAAACATCATCATATCATCATATCATCA
>NW_025314064.1:0-500 GCF_018294505.1 Triticum aestivum | reverse complement strand
AACCTTTTCAGGGTTCGTTTGAAATGCTTTTCAATTTTAGGGTCTTATAGCTCAAAATAATTAGTAAATGCATGAAAAATAACAAATGAAGTCAGAAAGGATTGAAAAATGATGTTGTGGCTTTGAATGGTGCATATTGAACACACGAAAAGTCAAGAGTTCAATTAAGTTTTAAAAAATGAAATCCCTTTGTAACAGACAAGTTTCCGTATGAAATCCTGATACTCTGAAAGAGATTGTCCGTTTTGTACACGAAGTGCATGCAGTTTTTGCCGTAACCCTCACAACTTTCTTGCACATGCTATGTGGATGAAATGATGATACCATGCCAACTTTCAACCTTTTCAAAGTTCATCTAAAATGCTTTTCAATTTTATGGTCTTATAGGTCAAAATAATTAGTAAATGCATGAAAAATAATAAATGAAGTCAGAAAGGATTGAAAAATGATGATGTGGCTTGAAATGGTGCGTTTTGAACACACAAAAAGTCAGGAGTTAA
>NW_025314063.1:0-500 GCF_018294505.1 Triticum aestivum | reverse complement strand
AATTTCACCGTCATTTAGCTCCCTAAACAAATCGGTAAATGACTGAAAAACAACAAATGATGTCAGAACGTGTTGGAAATTGATGATGTCGCTTTGAATGATGCATACTGAACGAAAAAATAGGGTGGAGTTCAAATAAGTATAAAAAACATTGAAGTGCCCGTGTAACAGATGAGTTCTCGTCCGAAACCCTGATACTCCGAAAGAGATTGTCCAGTTTGTACATGAGGTGCGTCCAGTTTTCGCCGTGACCCTCTCTACTCTTTTGCACATGCTATGCGGGCGAAATGATGATACCATGCCAAGTTCCAACATTTTCAGAGTTCACTTTGTAGTGATTTTCAATTTCACCGTCATTTAGCTCTCTAAACAAATCGGTAAATGACTGAAAAACAGTAAATGAAGTCAGAACGTGTTGGAAATTGATGACGTCGCTTTGAATGATGCATACTGAACGCAAAAATAGGCTGGAGTTCAAATAAGTTTAAAAAACATTGAAG
>NW_025314062.1:0-500 GCF_018294505.1 Triticum aestivum | reverse complement strand
AAACTCGTTTGTTACAAAGGGATTTCATTTTCTTGAACTTATTTGAACTCCATAGTTTTTCTGTGTTCAAAATACACCATTCAAAGCCACATCATCAATTTTCAACCCTTTCTGACTTCATTTGTTATTTTTCATGCATTTACTGATTTTTTTGAGCTATAAGACCCTGAAATTGAAAAGCCTACAAATGAACTCTGAAAAGGCTGAAAGTTTGCATGGTGTCATCATTTCACCCACATAGCATGTGCAAGAAAGTAGAGAGGCTTAAGGCAAAAATTGGATGCACTTCGTGTACAAAACAGACAATCTCATTCGAAGTATGAGGGTTTTATATGGAAACTCGTCTGTTACAAAGGGATTTCATTTTCTTGATCTTATTTGAACTCCATAGTTTTTCTGTGTTCAAAATGCACCATTCAAAGCCACATTATCATTTTTCTGCCCTTTCTGACTTCATTTGTTATTTTTAATGCATTTATAGATTTTTTTGAGCTATAAGA
>NW_025314061.1:0-500 GCF_018294505.1 Triticum aestivum | reverse complement strand
CACGGCAAAAACCGTACGCACCTCGTGTACAAACTGGACAATCTCTTTTGAAGTATCAGGGTTTCTGACGAGAACTCATCTGTTACATGGGCACTTCATTTTTTTAAACTTATTACAACTCCAGCCTATTTTTGCGTTCCGTACACATCATTCAAAGCGACGTCATCAATTTCCAACACGTTCTGACATCATTTGCTGTTTTTCAGTCATTTACCGATTTGTTTAGGGAGCTATATGACGGTGAAATTGAAAATCACTACAAAATGAACTCTGAAAATGTTGGAACTTGGCATGGTATCATCATTTCGCCCGCATAGCATGTGCAAAAGAGTAGAGAGGGTCACGGCAAAAACTGGACGCACTTCGTGTACAAACTGGACAATCTCTTTCGGAGTATCAAGGTTTCGGACGAGAACTCATCTGTTACACGGGCACTTTAATGTTTTTTAAACTGATTTGAACTCCAGCCTATTTTTGTGTTCCGTACACACCATTCAAAG
>NW_025314060.1:0-500 GCF_018294505.1 Triticum aestivum | reverse complement strand
CTCGATTCCCCTACTCAACCGCCGCCGCCGACCCCCCGCACCCCGCGCACCGTCTTATAAAAAAAATTAGTATCAAACAACTTTTTAAATGCTACTGTCTTATAAAAAAAATATTACTGTTATTATTTAAACAAGTTTGAACATATTTAAACATAAATAAGTATCAAACAGCTTTTTAAATGCTAAAAAAATTTGTGGAGCCTAGGAGTCGAACCCAGGACCTCCTGGTGTGAGAACTGGCTGCTGACCAGTCGAGCTAGTAGAGTGGGCTTGACATAGATGGGTTCTGGTACTACATAACCTTTTGGCTCGAGCTGAAATAAAAAAAATACTAATGGCGCACCACGGTGAGGTGCGCCATTAGTATGGACATGCTAATGGCGCACCACGGTGAGGTGCGCCATTAGTATTGTGGCCCCCCTTCGCTGATCCCCCCTTCGCCCGATCCCCCTTCGCCCGATCCCCCTCGCCCGACCCCCCTCGCCAGTTCTCTCCCTCTC
>NW_025314059.1:0-501 GCF_018294505.1 Triticum aestivum | reverse complement strand
AGGCGTCGAGGCGGCGGCGTCGGGGCGGCGTCGAGGCGGCGGGGCAGCGGCGTCGGGAGAGGAGAGGGGAAGGGGATCGAGGGCGAGGGCGAGGGAGAGAGAGGGGATAGGTTTGGGCCGGGGAGGAAATATGGATGGGGGCGGCACAATACTAATGGCGCACCACCCCTCGGTGCGCCATAAGTACATCCGTACTAATGGCGCACCACACCCTGATGCGCCATTAGTATTTTTTTTTTGATTTCTGCTCGAGCCAACAGGTTATCTTCCACCTGACCTGATCCACATCAAGTTCCCTCTACTAGCACGACTAGTCAGTAGCCAGTTCTCACACCAGGAGGTCCTGGGTTCGATTCCCAGGCTGCACAATTTTTTATGCATTTAAAATGCTATTTGATACTTATTTGTGTTTAAATATGTTCAAACTTGTTTAAATCATAACAGTAATATTTTTTTTAAGACAATAACAATTTTTTAAAAATATCATCAAACAGTAATGCC
>NW_025314058.1:0-501 GCF_018294505.1 Triticum aestivum | reverse complement strand
TTATTTGAACTCCGGACTTCTTTTGTGTTCAGTATGCAGCATTCAAAGCGACGTCATCAATTTCCAACATGTTCTGACATCATTTGTTGTTTTTCGGTCATTTAGCTAATTGTTTAGAGAGCTAAATGACCGCGAAATTGAAAATCAATACAAAATGAATTCGGAAAATGTTGAAACTTGGCATGGTATCATCATTTGACCCGCATAGCATGTGCGAAAGAGTAGAGAGGGTCACGGCAAAAACTGGACGCACTTCGTGTACAAACTGGACAAACTCTTTCGGAGTATCAGGGTTTCGGACGAGAACTCATCTATTACACGGGCACTTCAATGTTTTTTAAACTTATTTGAACTCCAGACTTCTTTTGTGTTCAGTATGCTGCAATCAAAGCGACGTCATCAATTTCCAACATGTTATGACATCAATTTTTATTTTTCGATCATTTACCTAATTGTTTAGAGAGCTAAATTACCGTGAAATTGAAAATCACTACAAAATGA
>NW_025314057.1:0-501 GCF_018294505.1 Triticum aestivum | reverse complement strand
TCAGAGTTCATTTCAAATGCTTTTCAATTTCATGGTCTTATAGTTCAAAATAATAATGAAATGCATGAAAAATAACAAATGAAGTCGTCAAGGGTTGTAAATTGATGATGTGGCTTTGAATGGTGCATTTTGAACACAGAAAAACTATGGAGTTCGAATAAGTTCAAAAAAATGAAATCCCTTTATAACAGACGAGTTTTTGTATGAAACCCTGATACCTCAAAGGAGATTGTCTGTTTTGTACATGAAGTGCATCCAGTTTTTGTCGTAAGCCTCTGTACTTTCTTTCACATGCTATGTGGGTGAAATGATGATACCATGCCAACTTGAAACCTTTTCAGAGTTCATTTCAAATGTTTTTCATTTTCATGGTCTAATAGCTTAAAATAATCAGTAAATGCATTAATAATAACAAATGAAGTCGGAAACGGTTGTAAATTGATGATATGGCTTTGAATGGTGCAGTTTGAACACAGAAAAACTATGGAGTTCAAATAAGTT
>NW_025314056.1:0-501 GCF_018294505.1 Triticum aestivum | reverse complement strand
TGCGTCTACCTTGATCGTTTTTCTTTTGGGAGAAGCCGGTTCGTGCTTTTTGGTAGACCTACGGGCGCATGAGCCGAACCGCCGCCGAAGGAGCGCACCTCCCAGATCTGGCACCTCCAGATTTGGTCAACCCCGCACTGGGAGCATCGCAGAGCCACCATGAGGAAGAGGGGAGTGAAAACAGAGTATTCTCTCGAATGCAAGAAAAGTTTGCGAAAATGCATCCCAGAAGCACCACGGGGAAAAGGGGATTGAAATAGAGCATTTTTTGAGGACGTGGAGTTTCTGCGCCCGAGCTCATTTGAGCTCGGGTGAACAGTAAAATTGAAAAAAATTAAAAAAAATCAAAAAATTACAAATTTTATTTGGGGGAAACATTGACAAAAGTTTTTAAGTGCTTGCAAAAATTCGTCATGAAATCACATTTCTAGAAGGCGTGGCAAAAAAAAAAAACAAAATGGGTACTCTAAAAATGCTACTTTCAAAAGCATTTTGGAGCCT
>NW_025314055.1:0-501 GCF_018294505.1 Triticum aestivum | reverse complement strand
GGCGGCTTGCCGGCAGGCGAGCGATATCACTAGTCTGGTGATCCAGTGCCTACAGGTACTCCTCCTAGCTGGAAGCATGCACCTTGTCCATGTACTGGCAAGCGTAGATGAGGCGTTTGGGCCCGACCGCATTCAGGGCTTTAGCATGGGCATCCTCCGCCACCCACACGGCCCTCGCATGAGCCTTCTGCCCAAGAGACCATTGCCTAACTCTCTCGGACGTGACACAGGCCTGCCAGGCAGCATGCCTCGCAGCACGCTTCTCTTCCTCGACCTTCTTCTCTTCCTCTCTTGTGGCATGAGGCAAAGCCTCCCACAATGCAACCTCCATTTCTTTCCAAAGCTCCTCCAAGCTGGGGTGCTCGGCAGGCGGCGCAACATTCTCCTCGTAGCGGGGAGCCGATGCGTCCCCTGATGCTCGTGGTGGCAATACTGGGAACGCCAACACGTCCACCTCACTGCGTTGCTACGAGGAGCCAAACACCGACGTGTCCCCCCCCC
>NW_025314054.1:0-501 GCF_018294505.1 Triticum aestivum | reverse complement strand
AAATGATGATACCATGCCAAGTTCCAACATTTTTAGAGTTCATTTTGAGTGATTTTAAATTTCAACGTCATTTAGCTCCCTAAACAAATCGGTAAATGACTGAAAAACAGCAAATGATGTCAGAACGTGTTGGAAATTGATGACGTCGCTTGGAAAGAAGCACACTGAACGCAAAAATAGGCTGGAGTTCAAATAAGTTTAAAAAACATGGAAGTGCCCGTGTAACAGATGAGTTCTCGTCCGAAACCGTGATACTCCGAAAGAGATTGTCCAGTTTGTACACGAGGTGCGTCCAGTTTTCGCCGTGACCCTCTCTACTCTTTTGCACATGCTATGCGGGCGAAATGATGATACCATGCCAAGTTCCAACATTTTCAGAGTTGATTTTGTAGTGATTTTCAATTTCAACGTCATTATCTCTCTAAACAAATCGGTAAATGACTGAAAAACAGCAAATGATGTAAGAACGTGTTGGAAATTGATGACGTCGCTTTGAAAGAT
>NW_025314053.1:0-501 GCF_018294505.1 Triticum aestivum | reverse complement strand
TTTTTATCCATGAAAGTTATTTGAGTCTTCTTTGATCTCTTATATGCATGATTGCTTATAGCCTTGTATTTCTTCTCCGATATTTGGGTTTTGTTTGGCCAACTTGATCTATTTATCTTGCAATGGGAAGAGGTGCTTTGTAGTGGGTTCGATCTTACGGTGCTTGATCCCAGTGACAGAAGGGGAACCGACACGTATGTATCATTGCTACTAACGATAACAAGATGAGATCTATATCTCCGCAATAGATAAACGAATCTTGTCTACATCATGTCATCGTTCTTATTGCATTACTCCATTTCTTCATGAACTTAATACACTAGATGCATGCTGGATAGCGGTCGATGTGTGGAGTAATAGTAGTAGATGCAGGCAGGAGTCGGTCTATTAATCTTGGACGTGATGCCTATATAATGATCACTACCTGGATATCATCATGATTATTTGAAGTTCTATCAATTGCCCAACAGTAATTGTTTTCCCACCGTTTGCTATTTTTCT
>NW_025314052.1:0-501 GCF_018294505.1 Triticum aestivum | reverse complement strand
ATGAAGTTAGAAAGGATTGAAAAATGATGATGTGGCTTTGAATGGTGCATTTTGAACACACAAAAACTCAGGAGTTCAAATAAGTTAAAAAATGAAATCCTTTGTAACAGACGAGTTTCCGTATGAAATCCTGATACTTTGAAAGAGATTGTCCGTTTTGTACATGAAGTGCATCCAGTTTTTGCCGTAACCCTCTCAACTTTGTTGCACATGCTATGTGGATGAAATGATGATATCATGCCAACTTTCAACCTTTTCAGGGTTCATTTGAAATGCTTTTCAATTTTAGGGTCTTATAGCTCAAAATAATTAGTAAATGCATGAAAAATAACAAATGAAGTCAGAAAGGATTGAAAAATGATGATGTGGCTTTGAATGGTGCATTTTGAACACGCAAAAAGTCAGGAATTCAAATAAGTTTAAAAAAATGAAATCCCTTTGTAACAGACGAGTTTCCGGATGAAATCCTGATACTTTGAAAGAGATTGTCCGTTTTGTACA
>NW_025314051.1:0-501 GCF_018294505.1 Triticum aestivum | reverse complement strand
CAAGTAGCTGGAACAGGATATAATCTACAATGTTCAGACCACCAAACACATGCAAAGCTAGTGAAAGCACAAACAGCAGCAGGAACACGTCTCTCCTCAGGATATTGTAAACATGTAAATCGTTGTTCAGTTTCTAACTCCCAAGTAAGATATATATCAGGAACATATCTACCCTCAAATGCTGGAATATTCAATTTCAGTTTAGGGAGATGGTCATGATCTCGTACCTGAGGTGGTGGTGCCGGCGTACCGTTGCGAATATATACCTTGGGTCGACCTGCTGGATGTGGTGCTGGTGGCTGCACGTAGTTCTGATTTTGATCAACCTCGTCCTCATAATCGCCCGCCTAATCGTCATCCTCCTCAGCCGCCGCAGTAGCAGGAGCCAAAGAAGCATCAACAGTAGGTGCAGCGGCACCCGAAGTTTGACCAGTCTCAATTGGAACGCGCTGTGCTCGTCCCACTTGATTTGGAAGGTGGCGTTGGAGATGTGGTTGTTGT
>NW_025314050.1:0-501 GCF_018294505.1 Triticum aestivum | reverse complement strand
GGAGCCTTTAACTCGATTTTGGAGCGAGCGAAAGGAGAGGTCTGGTTGACGTGGTGTTTTCAGGCAGTACAAGTACAGGTGCATTTCATTATACATTCAGTGTGTTCTCTCAATGTTACCAGAAAAATGAGGCCAACCTCATTTTTTGGAAATCGTGGATAAATTTTTTTAACATATGGTTTAGCCTAAAAAGTTTTGATATACATGAACATTGTATTCACATGAATGGACGAAAAAGCGCGGAAGCCGGTGTTATTTATTTAGAAACATCTCCTAAAAATAAAGTTGAATGTGTTCAAGGAATTGTTTTGGAAAGTTTGAGAAACTGAAAAATAACCTCGAAAGGACTGGGAAAATATCATTGGAGACCATCTCCATTACTCCTCCCATGCGTACCAATGTTAGATGACTCCTTTCGAGCATAGTTGACCTTGAATAGACAGAAATAATTTCTTTTTTTAAGCGCCCGCATCACCGATATTATTTTCAAGGGAGTTGGCT
>NW_025314049.1:0-501 GCF_018294505.1 Triticum aestivum | reverse complement strand
AAGAAACCAAGGAGATTCAACGGCAAGTACAACAACTAATCGACAACGGTCAAGTACGTGAAAGCTTAAGCCCTTGTGCCGTTCCCGTTATACTTGTGCCTAAGCCCGATGGAAGTTTCCGCTTGTGTTCCGATTGTAGACCTATAAATGCTATCACTGTTCGCTATAGGCATCCCATTCCTCGCTTAGATGACATGCTTGATGAACTTAGTGGAGCCAACTTTTTCTCAAAAATAGATCTTAAAGTGGCTATTATCAAATCCGCATTCATGAGGGTGATGAATGGAAAACTGCTTTCAAAACTAAATTTGGCTTATATGAGTGGTTGGTTATGCCTATGGGTTTGTCGGAAGCACCCGGAACTTTTGTGCGTCTTATGCATCATGTACTTCGACCTTACATTGGAATCTTTGTTGTGGTTTACTTCGATGATATTCTTGTGTTTAGCAAAACCATGAAAGAGCATCTTGATCATGTTAGACTTGTTTTGCAAACGCTTCG
>NW_025314048.1:0-501 GCF_018294505.1 Triticum aestivum | reverse complement strand
CCGAAGCGATTTTCATAGTTATTGAACCCCAAGGTCCGCTTACGTGTCGGTCATCAACACTGGCAGTTTTGGCCTATTCTGGCCCATTTCATGGACTATTACTTACTATTTTCGGGTTCCGGAGTGATTTCCACGATTAATGAACCCTGGGGTGCGTTTACGTGTCGGTCATCAACACTCGTAGTTTTGGCCAATTCTGGTCCGTTTCTTTGATTATTACTTACCGTTTTGGGGTCCCGAAGCGATTTTCATAGTTATTGAACCCCAAGGTGCGCTTACGTGTCGGTCATCAACACTGGCAGTTTTGGCCGATTTTGGCCCGTTTCATGGACTATTACTCACTGTTTTGGGGTTCCGGAGTGATTTCCACGATTAATGAACCCTGGGGTGCCTTTACGTGTCGGTCATCAACACTCGTAGTTTTGGCCAATTCTGGTCCGTTTCTTTGATTATTACTTACCGTTTTGGGGTCCTTAAGCGATTTTCATAGTTATTGAACCC
>NW_025314047.1:0-501 GCF_018294505.1 Triticum aestivum | reverse complement strand
GATAGAGCCGGATACCAGCCTAGTCCTTCGCAAGGCCCGTGACTCCAAGGTGCCGGACTCCGATCCAGACTCCGTAAATCCTGCACCTCTTCCGATTAAGCCCGATTGGGCTTCGGTCATGGAGTTCACCGCCGCGGACGTCTTTGAGCACTCACCTTTTGGCGATATCCTGAATTCATTAAAGTCTCTCTCTTTGTCAGGAGAGCCCTAGCCGAACTACGGCCAACACGGTTGGGATGCGGATGACGAAGAAATTCGAAGCCCACCCACCACCCACTTTGTAGCCACTGTTGCCGATTTAACCGACATGCTCGATTTTGACTCCGAAGACATTGACGACATGGACGCCGATGAAGGAGACGATTAAGAACCAGCACCTATAGGGAACTGGAAAGCCACCTCGTCATATGACATATACATGGTGGACACCCCTAAAGCGGGGGATGGCGAGGAGAAAACGGAGGATGATCCCTCCAAGAAGCAACCCAAGTGCCGACATCA
>NW_025314046.1:0-501 GCF_018294505.1 Triticum aestivum | reverse complement strand
AACTCTTAAAAGGTTGAAACTTGGCATGATATCATCATTTCATCCACACAGCATGTGCAGGAAAGTTGAGAGGGTTACGGCAAAAACTGGATGCACTTCGTCTACAAAACGGACAATCTCTTTCAAAGTATCAGGATTTCATCCGGAAACTCGTCTGTTACAAAGGGATTTCATTTTTTAAAACTTATTTGAACTCCTGACTTTTTGTGTGTCAAAATGCACCATTCAAAGCCACATCATCATTTTTCAATCCTTTCTGACTTCATTTGTTATTTTTCATGCATTTACTAATTATTTTGAGCTATAATAGCCTAAAATTGAAAAGCATTTCAAATGAACTCTGAAAAGGTTGAAACTTGGCATGATATCATCATTTCATCCACATAGCATGTGCAGGAAAGTTGAGAGGGTTACGGCAAAAACTGGATGCACTTCGTGTACAAAACGGACAATCTCTTTCAAAGTATCAGGATTTCATCCGGAAACTCGTCTGTTACAAAG
>NW_025314045.1:0-501 GCF_018294505.1 Triticum aestivum | reverse complement strand
AATTGTGCTCAAGTACTAGAAGAAGAATTACATAGAATGCTTGGCATAAAATATGTGAATGTTGAGCATGATTGAAATGTTGTTAGTATGAATTCTTTGAATACCCATGATGCTAATGATATGCCAAGCCACAAGCTTGGGGATGCTATGTTTGATGAATATGATATTTTTTGTCCCCCAAGTTTTGATGAGAAAATTTATTATGATGAAAGCATGCCTCCTATTTATGATGATTATTGTGATGATACATATGCCATAAAGAATAAACATAACCATGAAACTTGTCATCATGATTTTAATTTTCAATTGGATTATGCTTCATATGATAGTTATTTTGTTGAGTTTGCTCCCACTACTATTCATGAGAAGAAGTTTGCTTATGTGGAGAGTAGTAAAATTTATATGCTTCTGCATCATGAAAATAATGCTTTATGTGATGGATATATTGTTGAATTCATTCATGATGCTACTGAAAATTATTATGAGGAAGGAACATATGCT
>NW_025314044.1:0-501 GCF_018294505.1 Triticum aestivum | reverse complement strand
AGGCGGACGTCGTCGCGGTAGCGACGACGGACGCCGACACTAGCACATGATAGTACTGCCACCCTGTCTTAGCGTAACGCGAGTCGAGGCGGACATCGTCGCGGTAGCGACGACGGACGCCGAGATGAGCAGGTGACACCATCGCCTCCTTGTCTTAGCGTAACGTGAGTCGAGGCGGACGTCGTCACGATAGCGACGACGGACGCCGAGACGAGCACGTGACACCACTGCCACCCTGTCTTAGCGTAACGCGAGTCGAGGCGGACATCGTCGCGGTAGCGACGACGGACGCCGAGAGGAGCAGGTGACACCATCGCCTCCCTGTCTTAGCGTAACGCGAGTCGAGGCGGACGTCGTCGCGGTAGAAACGGCGGACACCGAGACGAGCAGGTGACACCATCGCCTCATTGTCTTAGCGTAACGCGAGTCGAGGCGGACGTCGTCGCGGTAGCGTCGACGGCCGCCGAGACAAGCAGGTGACACCAGCGCCACCCTGTCTTA
>NW_025314043.1:0-501 GCF_018294505.1 Triticum aestivum | reverse complement strand
CCGCCGCCGCCCCGACACCCTCGGCGCCCCCGACACCCTCGGCGCCCTTCACCACGACCCATGAGTAGCACCAAGTCGGCTACTACAACATCAAAAGTTCTACGGCGGTGGTAAGAAGACGACCCTTACTTCCTCTTTTCCTTGCTTTCCAGCGCTCTAATGTTCCCCTAGCTAGTTTGGTTTGGTCTGGGGGGTGCTCTGATCCGATCCATCTAGTTTGGTTCACTGGGACACACATGGATTGAACATCGGAAATGGATGTCTTTTCTGTTTCAGTTTGGACATCATTTGATAAACACAATTCAGTTTTAGAGAGATGATTATGGACTTCTCTTATATATCTGAGCCCAATCAGCATTTTATTATCAATGGTAGCTCTGTGGTAATCTGTCAAGTCAATTAAGCCCAATCCATTTGGGTTGAATTATGCCACTGTTAAATCCCTTAGCATTATCTTGTATGGTTAAATTATGCCACTTTGATCACTGCAACATTAGATTC
>NW_025314042.1:0-501 GCF_018294505.1 Triticum aestivum | reverse complement strand
TCTGGTTTTTGCCGTAACCCTCTCAACTTTCTTGCACATGCTATGTGGATGAAAAGATGATATCATGCCAACTTTCAACCTTTTCAGAGTTCATTTGAAATGCTTTTCAATTTTAGGGTCTTATAGCTCAAAATAATTAGTAAATGCATGAAAAATAACAAATGAAGTCAGAAAGGATTGAAAAATGATGAGGTTGCTTTGAATGGTGCATTTTGAACACACAAAAAGTCAGGAGTTCAAATAAGTTTTAAAAAATGAAATCCCTTTGTAACAAACGAGTTTCCGGATGAAATCCTGATACTTTGAAAGAGATTGTCCGTTTTGTACACGAAGTGCATCTGGTTTTTGCCGTAACCCTCTCAACTTTCTTGCACATGCTATGTGGATGAAAAGATGATATCATGCCAACTTTCAACCTTTTCAGAGTTCATTTGAAATGCTTTTCAATTTTAGGGTCTTATAGCTCAAAATAATTAGTAAATGCATGAAAAATAACAAATG
>NW_025314041.1:0-501 GCF_018294505.1 Triticum aestivum | reverse complement strand
ACGGACAATCTCTTTCAATGTATCAGGATTTCATACGGAAACTCGTCTGTTACAAAGGGATTTCATTTTTTAAAACTTATTTGAACTACTGACTTTTTGTGTGTTCAAAATGCACCATTCAAAGCCACATCATCATTTTTCAATCCTTTCTGACTTCATTTGTTATTTTTCATGCATTTACTAATTATTTTGAGCTATAAGACCATAAAATTGAAAAGCATTTCAAAGGAACACTGAAAAGGTTGAAAGTTGGCATGGTATCATCATTTCATCCACATAGCATGTGCAAGAAAGTTAAGAGGGTTACGGCAAAAACTGGATGCACTTCGTGTACAAACGGACAATCTCTTTCAAAGTATCAGGATTTCATACAGAAACTCGTCTGTTAAAAAGGGATTTCATTTTTTAAAACTTATTTGAACTCCTGACTTTTTGTGTGTTCAAAATGCACCATTCAAAGCCACATCATCATTTTTCAATCCTTTCTGACTTCATTTGTTA
>NW_025314040.1:0-501 GCF_018294505.1 Triticum aestivum | reverse complement strand
TGGTAGAAAAAAGGGTCAGCAATAATCAATTCAGAGATGCAAAGTTGAATAAACGCTCAACGACGGTACTGTGCTGGTCCTAGGCTAGACTGTGCTAGAGACGCGAGCCTAGAACACCAACAAAATCACGGCGCGGCACGTAAACAAGGGAAAAGCACACTCTGAATTTTTTTTTGTCGCTCTTTTTTTTTGCGCTCTTTTTTTTTGCGCTGCTTTTTTTTTGTTTTTTTTTGCGAAAAATCACTATAATGGCGAGTATCTCAAAACTCTTCCTAGCTCAAACTGACAGGATGGGCACGAAATTTTTCGACCAATTTTTTTTTTTCGACTGCCCGGACCCAAAAACTGGAAACGGGTCAAAAAAAACTTCCTATAATGGCACCTGTCTCAAAACACTCAGAAACACCTAAAAATAGGATAGCCAGAAATTTTTTCGAAAAATGCGTTTTCGAAAAATTTTGGGCCTAAACGGAGCGTGGCTACCCGACTCTTTTTTTTTCC
>NW_025314039.1:0-501 GCF_018294505.1 Triticum aestivum | reverse complement strand
GAGTAGAGAGGTTCACGGCAAAAACTGGATGCACCTCGTGTACAAACTGGACAATCTCTTTCGGAGTATCCGGGTTTCCGACGAGAACTCATCTGTTACACGGGCACTTCAATGTTTTTCAAACTTTTTTGAACTCCAGCCTGTTTTTCCGTTCAGTACGCATCATTCAAAGCGACGTCATCAAGTTCCAACACGTTCTGACATCATTTGCTGTTTTTCAGTCATTTACCGATTTGTTTAGAGAGCTAAATGACGGTGAAATTGAAAATCACTACAAAATGAACTCTGAAAATGTCGGAACTTGGCATGGTATCATCATTTCACCCGCATAGCATGTGCAAAAGAGTAGAGAGGGTCACGGCGAAAACTGGACGCACCTCATGTACAAACTGGACAATCTTTTTCGGAGTATCAGGGTTTCGGACGAGAACTCATGTGTTACACGGGCACTTCAATGTTTTTCAAACTTTTTTGAACTCCAGCCTATTTTTGCGTTCAGTA
>NW_025314038.1:0-501 GCF_018294505.1 Triticum aestivum | reverse complement strand
GGGAGAGGGAAGGGGGGATCGGGCGAAGGGGTATCCAGCTAGACACTATAGCAATGGCGCACCACCTTCTGGTACGCCATTAGTAGTTTTTTTTCTGATAGCAATGGCGCACCACCCTCTGGTGCGCCATTAGTAATTTTTTTCTGATAGCAATGGCGCACCCTCCTCTTGTGCGCCATTAGTAACTTTTTTTTTCTGATAGCAATGGCGCACCCGCCTCTGGTGCGCCATTAGTAACTTTTTTTCATTATTTCTTGTTGCATCTAATAATTAGTTTTTTATCAAATTTGTTATTTTCAGGAGGACTAGAACAGAAGATATCATCAAATATCATCAATTTTTTTTAAAATATCATCAAATTTGTTTTTTATTTTTAATTGAAAATATCAACCAATTTTTTATTTTAAAATATCATCAAATTTCTTATTTGAAAATATCATCAAATTTGTTATTTAAAAATATCATCAAAAAGTGGGGGAGGATGCTGGGTGTCGGCGGCGG
>NW_025314037.1:0-501 GCF_018294505.1 Triticum aestivum | reverse complement strand
TATGTGGGTGAAATGATGATACCATGCCGAGTTTCGACATTTTGAGAGTTCATTTTGTAGTGATTTTCAATTTCACGGTGATTTAGCTCTCTAAACAAATCGGTAAATGACTGAAAAATAGCAAATGATATCAGAAAGTTTTGAAAATTGATGACGTCGCTTTCAATGGTGTGTACGGAATGCAAAAAAAAAGTCTGGAGTTGTAATAAGTTTAAAAAAATGAAGTGCTAGTCTAACAGATGAGTTCTCGTCCGAAACCTTGATACTCCGAAAGAGATTGTCCAATTTGTACACGAAGTGCGTGCAGTTTTTGCCGTAACCCTCTCTACTCTTTTGCACATGCTATGTGGGTGAAATGATGATACCATGCCAAGTTTCGACATTTTCAGAGTTCATTTTGTAGTGATTTTCAATTTCACGGTCATTTAGCTTTCTAAACAAATCGGTAAATGACTTAAAAATAGCAAATGATATCAGAAAGTGTTGAAAATTGATGACGTC
>NW_025314036.1:0-501 GCF_018294505.1 Triticum aestivum | reverse complement strand
GCTCGTTATCTATATTAGGGAGAGTGTGGGTGGGAAATAGAATAACCGCACTGCGCCTGTCAAATGAGTGCACTACCGCGTTAGCGCGAGGCCGAGCCAGGGGTGGGAGGGGGGTCTGGACCCCCCTCCCTCATCCCGGCGAGGCCGAGCCAGGGGTGGGAGGGGGGTCTGGACCCCCCTCCCTCATCCCGGCGAGGCCGAGCCAGGAATTAGCCGTAGCAGGTGACGATGTGGCGTGCCGCTGCGTCGCATGCGGAGGTGAGTCTCTGACATTACTTGCCCCATTATCTATATTAGGGGGGAGTGGGTGCGTGTGGGTGGGAAACAGAATAACCACACTGCACCGAGGGGCGTAGTTGTACTGCACATCTGCCTTGTATGGACATGCCCCCATTATCTATCTTAGGGGTGTGGGTGGGAAACAAAATAACTGCACTGCACCGAGGGGCATAGTTGTACTGACACGTCTTCCTTGTATGGACTTTCCCCCATTATTTATCT
>NW_025314035.1:0-501 GCF_018294505.1 Triticum aestivum | reverse complement strand
GGACAATCTCTTTCGGAGTATCAGGGTTTCGGACGAGAACTCATCTGTTACACAGGCACTTCAATGTTTTTTAAACTTATGTGAACTCCAGCTCATTTTTGCGTTCAGTATGCATCATTCAGAGCGACGTCATCAATTTCCAACACGTTCTGACATCATTTGCTGTTTTTCAGTCATTTACGGATTTGTTTAGAGAGCTAAATGACGGTGAAATTGAAAATCACTACAAAATGAACTCTGAAAATGTTGGAACTTGGCATGGTATCATCATTTCACCCGCATAGCATGTGCAAAAGAGTAGAGAGGGTCACGGCGAAAACTGGACGCACCTCGTGTACAAACTGGACAGACTCTTTCGGAGTATCTGTGTTTCGGACGAGAACTCATCTGTTACACGGGCACTTCAATGTTTTTCAAACTTATTTAGACTCGAGCCAATTTTTCGTTCAGTATGCATCATTCAAAGCGACGTCATCAATTTCCAACACGTTCTGACATCAT
>NW_025314034.1:0-501 GCF_018294505.1 Triticum aestivum | reverse complement strand
AACTAGTGATTCACACAAATTTTTAAAAATTCAAATTTAAACTATTTAAAATTTAAAACTAATGGCACTAACAGAAAGTTTATAATTTTTGTGACCTAAAAGCAAAAAGAAATCACTAAAAAACTGTAAGTATTTAGTTGTAAGTAGAAATAAAAAAATAAAAAACCAAAAAAATATAGAAAGAAAAAAGAAAAAACCAAAAAAAATGCCTCCTACTGGGCCTCCACGGCCTGAATACGACTAGAAACCCTACATGGGCCAGGATTCAGGCCCGCAGAAGGCCCAATAGGCCCACATGCAGTAGCAAGTTTAGGCCCGAAAGCCTGCATTAGAGAGGAGCTCGAATGGGTAGGCACACCAGCGCTTATAAACCAGTGCCGGCGCCCTTCAGCTAGCGATGTGGGACTAAACTTTTGGGCTCGGGGCAGCAAAGGCCATTGGTCCCGGTTGGTGGCACCAACCAGGACTAAAGGGGGCATTGGTCCCGGTTCGTGGCACCAA
>NW_025314033.1:0-502 GCF_018294505.1 Triticum aestivum | reverse complement strand
CATTCAAAGCGACGTCATCAATTTCCAACACGTTCTGACATCATTTGCTGTTTTTCAGTCATTTACCGATTTGTTTAGAGAGCTAAATGATGGTGAAATTGAAAACACTACAAAATGAACTCTGAAAATGTTGGAACTTGGCATGGTATCATCATTTTGCCCGCATAGCATGTGCAAAAGAGTAGAGAGGGTCACGGCGAAAACTGGACGCACCTCGTGTACAAACGGGACAATCTCTTTCGGAGTATCAGGGTTTCGGACGAGAACTCATCTGTTACACGGGCACTTCAATGTTTTTTAAACTTATTTGAACTCCAGCCTATTTTTGCATTCAGTATGCATCATTCAAAACGACGTCATCAATTTCCAACACGTTCTGACAACATTTGCTGTTTTTCAGTCATTTACCGATTTGTTTAGATAACTAAATAACGGTGAAATTGAAAATCACTAAAAACTGAACTCTGAAAATGTTGGAACTTGGCATGGTATCATCAGTTCG
>NW_025314032.1:0-502 GCF_018294505.1 Triticum aestivum | reverse complement strand
GTGGACGGGGCGGCGCTGGTGTCGGGGCGGCGTCGAGGGCGGCGGGGCGGCGGCGTTGGGAGAGGAGAAGGGAAGGGGATCGCGGGCGAGGGCGAGGGAGAGAGAGGGGATCGATACGAAGTAGGGGCGGCACAATACTAATGGCGCACCACCCCTCGGTGCGCCATAAGTACATACATGCTAATGGCGCACCTCACCCAGGTGCGCCATTAGTATTTTTTTTTTACTTCTGCTCGAGCCAACAGGTTATCTACCACCTGACCTGATACACATCAAGTCTTCTCTACTAGCTCGACTGGTCAGCAGCTAGTTCTCACACCATGAGGTCCTGGGTTCGATTCCCAGGTTCCATGATTTTTTTTATGCATTTTAAAATGCTGTTTGATACTTATTTGTGTTTAAATATGTTCAAACTTGTTTAAATCATAACAGTAATATTTTTTTATAAGACAGTAATAATTTTTTAAAAAATATCATCAAACAGTAATGCATGCCGGTGGAG
>NW_025314031.1:0-502 GCF_018294505.1 Triticum aestivum | reverse complement strand
AGGGCGAGCAGCGAGGGCGAGGGCAGCGGCGGCGGCGGCGGTGGATCGAGAGGGAGAGGGAACTGGCGAGGGGGAGAGGGAAGGGGGGACCGGGCGAAGGGGGAGAGGGAAAGGGGGGATCGGGTGAAGGCACAATACTAATGGCGCACCTCACCGTGGTGCGCCATTAGAATATCCATACTAATGGCGCACCTCACCGTGGTGCGCCATTAGTAGTTTTTTTTATTTCAACTCGAGCCAACGGGTTATGTACCACCAGAACTGATCCACATCAAGTCCCCTCTACTAGCTCGACTGGTCAGCAGCCAGTTCTCACACCAGGAGGTCCTGGATTCGACTCCCAGGCTCCACAAATTTTTTTTTAGCATTTAAAAAGTTGTTTGATACTTATTTGTGTTTAAATATGTTCAAACTTGTTTAAATAATAACAGTAATATTTTTTATAAGACAGTAGCATTTAAAAAGCTGTTTGATACTTATTTTTTTTATAAGACGGTGCGCG
>NW_025314030.1:0-502 GCF_018294505.1 Triticum aestivum | reverse complement strand
TGCAAGCTTATAGAGCTAGTTCAACTCTAGTGTAAAATTATTTCTACTATAGTATAGAGCTAGTTCAACTCTAGTGTAAAATTATTTGAACTAGCTTCTAGACCTAGTTCAACTCTACTGTAAAATTATTTGTACAAGCTTATAGAGCTAGTTCAACTCAAGTGTAAAAGTATTTGAACTAGCTTATAGAACTTGTTCAATTCTATTGTAAAATTATTTGAACTAGCTTATAGAGCTAGTTCAACTCTAGTGTAAAATTATTTGTACTAGGCTATAGAGCTAGTTCAACTCTAGTGTAAAATTATTTGAACTAGCTTATAGAGCTAGTTCAACTCTAGTGTAAAATTATTTGTACTAGACTATAGAGCTAGTCAACTCTAGTGCAAAATTATTTGTACAAGCTTAGAGAGCTAGTTCAACTCTATTGTAAAATTATTTGAACTAGCTTATAGAGCTAGTTCAACTCTAGTGTAAAATTATTTGAACTAGCTTATAGAGCTAG
>NW_025314029.1:0-502 GCF_018294505.1 Triticum aestivum | reverse complement strand
ATCCGGACACTCGTCTGTTCCAAAGGGATTTCATTTTTTAAACTTATTTGAACTCCTGACTTTTTGTGTGTTCAAAATGCACCATTCAAAGCCACATCATCATTTTTCAATGCTTTCTGACTTCATTTGTTATTTTTCATGCATTTACTAATTATTTTGAGCTATAAGACCCTAAAATTGAAAAGCATTTCAAATGAACTCTGAAAAGGTTGACAGTTGGCATGATATCATCATTTCATGCACATAGCATGTGCAAGAAAGTTGAGAGGGTTACGGCAAAAACTGGATGCACTTCGTGTACAAAACGGACAATCTCTTTCAAAGTATCAGGATTTCATCCAGAAACTCGTCTGTTACAAAGGGATTTCATTTTTTTAAACTTATTTGAACTCCTGACTTTTTGTGTGTTCAAAATGCACCATTCAAAGCCACATCATCATTTTTCAATCCTTTCTTACTTCATTTGTTATTTTTCATGCATTTAGTAATTATTTTGAGCTAT
>NW_025314028.1:0-502 GCF_018294505.1 Triticum aestivum | reverse complement strand
AAATGGTGTGTAATCGTCCATTAAACAGGCCAGAATCAGCCAAAACCGCGAGTGTTGATGACCGACACGTAAACGCACCACGGGGTTCGTCAATCGTTGAAATCACACTAGGAGCCCAAAATAGTGAGTTATAGTCCAAGAAGCAGGCCAGAATCGGCTAAAACTGTGAGTATTGATGACTGACACGTAAACGCACCTTGGGGTTCAACAACTATGGAAATCGCTTCGGGACCCCAAAATGGTGAGTAATAGTCCATGAAACGGGCAAGAATCGGCCAAAACCGCGAGTGCTGATGACCGACACGTAAACGCACCACAGGGTTAATCAATCGTTGAAATCACTCCGGGACCCCAAAACAGTGAGTAATAGTCCAAGAAGCGGCCAGAATCGGCCAAAACTGTGAGTCTAGATGACCGACACGGAAACGCACATTGGGATTCAACAACTATGGAAATCGCTTTGGGACCCCAAAACGGTGAGTAATAGTCCATGAAATGGGCC
>NW_025314027.1:0-502 GCF_018294505.1 Triticum aestivum | reverse complement strand
GATGCACCCTATGCTGCTCTGACACGTCTTCGTGGAGAGTATCAGGAGTTGGACACCTCCCCTTTCAGGCACATTGCTATCGCCTCTGATGTTGGTACGGAGGGATACTATACTGCTGCCTACTCCACTGTCACCCGGGAGCCCTTCTACCATCAGCACCTGGTTCTGCATGCTGATGGGCTGGATCGAGCTAACCGAGCTCTTCGCCACGAGATGTACACCACCCGTCAGCACCTTTACTGTGCTCTGACGCTACTGCACCCCTTTGTCCGGTCTGGACAGGTACCGCGTACTGCGATCTACCCAGCCAGGACCGTGATGCCCCACGGTGTTGGTTGGCCAGAGGTGGGAGGCTACTCTCCCGCACTTGGTCCTTTTCTGCCACCTGAGCACCGGGCTCTACACCTGAGTATCCGCGGCCCCCAGTCTGCTGACGTGGAGGATTATCCGTTACCTCACTACCAGCTGTCGGGCTACGATTACCTCCACAGTACCTCTTGGG
>NW_025314026.1:0-502 GCF_018294505.1 Triticum aestivum | reverse complement strand
TGCGATGCCCGCCACCCTCAACGGCCACTATGGTGACAACCTCTTCGGCGCACTGGTGGCCCTGCGACTACCCGCCATCGCGCTGGAGAATGTCCACCTCGAGGCCGCGCTCGCCGCGCAGCGCCTGGAGCAGCAAGACACCATTGACATAATCACCCATGTCTACGCGCATGCAAGAGGAGGACGATAGGACGCTGGCCTTCTTGGACCATAGGGCAACCTTGGACGACACTGTTCAGAAGCACGTTGAGCTCGCCGCCAATGCCGCTGCTCCTCACACGTCGGTTGGTGACCCAGCGCACTAGGGCGTGAGGATGTCGTTGATGGATTCGTATGTATTTTTATCTTTCTGTCAAATCCATGTAGTAGTATATGATACTACAGTAATTATCTTACCTTTCGCATCAACTTCATAATTTTCGTACGTACTCCATGCATGAACGGCGCCAGAACCAAACTTCTCATTACTCTAGGCAAAATCGTTATTTTCTATCTATCGATC
>NW_025314025.1:0-502 GCF_018294505.1 Triticum aestivum | reverse complement strand
AGGGTAGCGGCACTGCCGCACGACCAGGGGCGCCGCCCTGTCCGCTGCACACAACTCTTTCCCAGCCACGCCCCAGCCGCACCAGGAGATCGCCGCCGCATCCAGACCCCGGTTCCTTTGGCGCCCGGCCCAGCGCCAGCTCATAGGGAAGAAGCAGTGTCACAGTCTCTAGTGGTGCGAGCATTCGCCGCTGGGAGACGACGCGTGGGTCGGGCTGGGTAGTGTTTCCTTTCTCCTCACGTCCCAAGAGATCCTCTACAGGCCGTATGTGATGAAGCCTTCAACCAGTTCAACGATCTTAAAGACTTGACCAATGAAAATCAGAACCCGCAGAGGCAGGACAGATGGATCTGTCAAGGGAAGAGCATTGGATACTCCTCCATGAGAATGTATAACTGGCTAAAAAAGACAGGGGATGCACACATTTTGTTCAAAGGGTTATGGGAAATTGCTTGCAGGATGAGACATAAAAGTTTCTTTTGGCTGCTACTATATTTTTTTT
>NW_025314024.1:0-502 GCF_018294505.1 Triticum aestivum | reverse complement strand
AGAAAAAGGATAAAGGAAAAATAAAATGTAAATAAAAGGAAAAATAAAGGGGAAGGCATAGCAGTAGCGTCTGCTCATAACAGGTGCTATAGATAATATAGCAGCAGCGCGTTTTTAGACCCCCGCTATAGAACGGGAAAAGGAAATAAGAAAAGAAAAGGAAAATAAATAGCTATAGCAGTAGCGTGTTTTGTGAAAAGCGCTATAGCTAACTTAGCTATAGCGCATTTTTCCTACCAGCGCTACCGCTATGTTTGACTTAACCCCCGCGTTGTTTCCCTCCCCCCGGCCACCACTTCTCCCCCAAATCCCTCGCCCCACTTCACCGTCGTCTCCTGCCGATGTCGACGCCCCCGGAGCCACCAAAGCCACGCGCCGTCGACGCCACCGGAGCTGCCCCCAATGCCACCGGAGCTGCGCGGCCTCATCAACGCCACCGGTGCCACCCTTGCCGCCACCGGAGCCACCCTCGACGCCCCTGCCTCCTTCGCCACTACCGGAG
>NW_025314023.1:0-502 GCF_018294505.1 Triticum aestivum | reverse complement strand
TTGGCGTGACAACTTCATGAAGACACGATGATGGAGATCATGATGATGGAGATCATGGTGTCATGCCGGTGACGAAGATGATCATGGCGCCCCGAAGATGGAGATCAAAGGAGCAAAATGATATTGGCCATATCATGTCACTATTTGATTGCATGTGATGTTTATCATGTTTTACATCTTATTTGCTTAGAACGACGGTAGCTTAAATAAGATGATCCTTCACTAAAATTTCAAGAAAAGTGTTCTCCCTAACTGTGCACCGTTGTGAAGGTTCGTTGTTTCGAAGCACCACGTGATGATCGGGTGTGATAGATTCTAACGTTCGCATACAACGGGTGTTGACGAGCCTAGCATGTACAGACATGGCCTCGGAACACACGCAATACACTTAGGTTGACTTGATGAGCCTAGCATGTACAGACATGGCCTCGGAACACGGAAGACCGAAAGGTCGAGCATGAGTCGTATAGAAGATACGATCAACATGAAGATGTTCACCGAT
>NW_025314022.1:0-502 GCF_018294505.1 Triticum aestivum | reverse complement strand
CGCCCTATTTGGATGCCCCCGCTCGCCCCGCCCTCTCCTCTCCCTCTCCCTCCCTCAGACCTCGCCACCCCGCCCACATCGCCGACGCCTCATAGACCACGCCGCGATGGACCTCTCTCCTCGTCTCCCTCGCGCCACGCCTCCTGCAACCTCCCCCTCCCGTCATCAGAAAGGAAGGGAAGAGAAGAGGGAGAGCGAGCAGGTTCGGCGGCGGCCAAGGGCTCGCAAATCCGCCGGCGCCGTCGTCCGGCCTCGGCCTCTGAGTGTGCTCACGCCATGGCCTGCTCGAGACGCCGCCCTTCCGCCCTGCTCCAACCCTAGCCCTAGCATTTCAGCTGCTGGTCAAGGTGCTCTTGGCCCCTCCCCTCCCCTCATGTTGCTGCTGTTTTTGGCCCTTACCCTCCCCTCATTTTGCTGCTGCTTTTGGTACACAGGTGCACGCATGCGTCCAGCAGCGACCCCTAGCCTCGGACGGCAGCAGCGGCCATCACCAATGACGGCA
>NW_025314021.1:0-502 GCF_018294505.1 Triticum aestivum | reverse complement strand
TTTTTTTGCTTCCCCAGAAAAAGACTACAAAACCAATTTTCCATTACAAAAATCTAGGGAACGAACCCAAAAATGTTAGAGGAAACAAATTCCCGAGGATGCGGCTAGAGCGCAACATATCGCGGCGGTTGGCCGCATCACTTGACGGGCTCCCATGTTAAAAAATACATTTACGGGAGGCCTCCAAGAGGTACCCCTTAATTAGTTGCTTTTTTCCTTTCGCTTCCACCTTATTGGATAAAAGTTAAAAACCAGCAGCTAGAAGGACAAAAAATCTAAATCTTTTTCCGCAGATTTGAAAAATACCACAAATTAAAAATATCATGAGTTTGAAAAAGGTTCATGAATATGGAAACTTCTCATGAATTTGATTTTTTTAATTTATAAAAACAAAAAAATTAAAAAATGTTTAAGATATTAATAAATGATCATGAGTTTTAAGAGTGTATGTAAATTTGAAAATATTCTTGAATTGTACAAAAGTTAATGAATTTGATTAAAA
>NW_025314020.1:0-502 GCF_018294505.1 Triticum aestivum | reverse complement strand
GGGGGGGGGCTTGCCTGGTTGCTTTGGCAAGAGAGAGGGGTCGTCAACTCCGTAGTCGAACTGGTCAGCAGCAGCGTCGGTCTCGTAGTCTACCGGAGAGAAGAGGGGGAAAGAAATAATGAATACAGAGCAAACAAAGCATCACAAAATATAACAAGGCAATACGCGGTGTTCGGTGTGCCCTAACGCGGTAGTAGGTGATACCGACGAAGGGGGAAGATATCCGGGAAAGTATTCCCGGTGTTTCGTGTTTTCGGGCAGAGGAGCCGGAGGGGGAAAGTTGCGGGTTCGATAGGTTAGAGGGGTGTGGCGGACGAACGGACCGCGTATCCGGATTCGTCTCGTCGTTCTGAGCAACTTTCATGTTGAAAATATTTTAATCCGAGTTACGGATTAAAAGATATGATTTTCTAAAGATTTTATTAATTTCTGAAATTTAATTAATTATTTAATTTAATTCGAAAAATGGATTAATGACATCAGCATGATGTCATGCTGATGT
>NW_025314019.1:0-502 GCF_018294505.1 Triticum aestivum | reverse complement strand
TGCAACGACGTTGTGCCTTAGCAATCGCTAAACCAACTCCGAGAGGTTATTGACCACGCCGGAGCACGATCAACCTGACCACGAAGGTCTATTCCTGCAAGCAATCGAAGAACAAGCAAAATATGATAAAAGCAATCTGAATATCGCGAATATGTATGAAGTATTGATAATGGTGGGGATCCGAAAAGTGGTCTTGGTCTGGTCGTTGGACGCAAACGAAGCACACGAAGTTGCAATGGCTAACTTTTAACTAAACAAATCCCAAGGAAAAGCTACTAGATGGATCTACTTATATAGGAGCAAGGGGTGGCGGCCAAGGAGGTGGGAGGACGTCCCAAGGCATCCTAAAACTAAATCTAGGTCGTACAAGGCCAATGGGCCCAAGTGGAGGTGATGTAACACCTTTGGACTTGTAGTTTGACTCGGATTCTGCTGCAGCATCAGATTGTTTCGTCCACAACTCAACGCTCCGGACGAATTTGAAGGTGATTCCAATTGGGTT
>NW_025314018.1:0-502 GCF_018294505.1 Triticum aestivum | reverse complement strand
GAGAGGCACTCGCAGCTGTTTATAAGCCCTGAGTGCAGAGACGATGAAGAAGAGGCTCAATGCTCACCTGCACGTTGGTTAGCTTCAAGCCTTGAGGAATAGGGTAGACTGCACAGAACTATGTGCAGTGCAGTTGACACTATTTCGAAAGGCTTGAAGCAAATTAACGAGCATTGCGCCTATTTTTTATTTTTAATGACTTATTTTTAATAGTTGTGATTAATTTAACTAAAAAATGAGCATAGATGCTTATTTTTAATAACTTATTACAACTCAGAAATAAAAAGAAAAAAATAAATATAGCAGAAAAGAAAAAAAACTATATATAAAACTACTCAGAAATAAATAGAAGCAAAAATAGTTGTGATTAACTTTAGTTAAAAAATGAGCATAGATGCTTATTTTTAATGACTTATTACAATTCAGAAATAAATAGAAGAAAAAATAGTTGTGATTAACTTAACTAAAAAATGAGCATAGATGCTTATTTTTAATGACTTAT
>NW_025314017.1:0-502 GCF_018294505.1 Triticum aestivum | reverse complement strand
CGTTTTGTACACGAAGTGCATCCAGTTTTTGCCGTAACCCTCTCAACTTTCTTACACATGCTATGTGGATGAAATGATGATACCATGCAAACTTTCAACCTTTTCAGAGTTCATTTGAAATGCTTTTCAATTTTAGGGTCTTATAGCTCAAAATAATTAGTAAATGCATGAAAAATAACAAATAAAGTCAGAAAGGATTGAAAAATGATGATGTGGCTTTGAATGGTGCATTTTGAACACAGAAAAAGTAAGGAGTTCAAATAAATTTTAAAAAATGAAATCCCTTTGTAACTGACGAGTTTCCGGATGAAATCCTGATACTTTGAAAGAGATTGTCCGTTTTGTACACGAAGTGCATCCAGTTTTTGCCGTAACCCTCTCAACTTTCTTGCACATGCTATGTGGATGGAAATACCATGCAAACTTTCAACTTTTTCAGAGTTCATTTGAAATGCTTTTCAATTTTAGGGTCTTATAGCTCAAAATAATTAGTAAATGCATG
>NW_025314016.1:0-502 GCF_018294505.1 Triticum aestivum | reverse complement strand
CGCACGCACACCCCAACCAGTCCACCCTCCATGACCCCCCTCGACTGGTGGCGGCGATGCAAGTCCCCGGCGTTGCCCCGACTATGGCGAGGCTCCGGCGCTGCTGTACCTCGTCGGCCTGACGAGCGGCTGCTGCGGACGTAGCCCCGACCAGTCCACCATCCTCGAGACCCAAGTGCCCAACCTCCTCGACCTGATCCTCCTCTAGGGCCACGACCACGCATCGGCGCCGCTTTTTCCCCATTAGACGGAGGTGCTCCCTCGGTCCCTCCCCATCCGACTGCGGCGCTCCCTCCCCATCGAAGGCGGCGCTCCCTCCCCATCTGATGGCGGCGCGCCCTCCCCATCTGACGCCGGCGACCGACAGGTATGACCTTCTGTCCTCCTCTCTCTGTTCATCTGTTGGTAAGTTTATTGTTCCATTTAGGATGTTTTTGCTGCATAGTAGATTAATATAGTGGTGCTGCTGTTAGTCAAACATCATCAGATGGTGCTACAAATA
>NW_025314015.1:0-502 GCF_018294505.1 Triticum aestivum | reverse complement strand
GGCCGGCGCAGGGTGACGGCCGGCGCAGGGCGACGGGCGGACCGATGTGCGGACGGCGGCTGGCCCTAACAGGCCGCCTTTGCGCGCGTGGCCGTTGGGTCAGAGGAGAGGCCGGCTGGTCGCGCCAGGGTCGAAGTAGAGGCGCTCGGGGTCGATGGTGGCGATGGGCGACGCAAAATGATCAAAAATAGATCGGAAAACCAAAAAGAAATCGCGCGATCAAGATGACCGGCGGGAGAGAGAAAACCCCGGAACAAGACTCGGGGAAAAGACTCTCTAGGGCAGCCAGTCAACACGACTGGCGGACGAACACTAGGTACGGGCGGCGCGGCCCCCGGCGGCGGTCATGGAGGCTGACCGCGCTGGGGGCGGCGCGCTGGTGCGGAAGCGGCGGTGGCTAGGATTTAGGATCGACTTGCGATAGATATCATGTTAAAAGGAAGAGAGGAAGATTGATGGAATAGTTTGATGTATTGCTTGAGCCTCGTGGGCATATATATAG
>NW_025314014.1:0-502 GCF_018294505.1 Triticum aestivum | reverse complement strand
CTTGTATACTACTAAAATTGCTGAAATATTTTGGCCGAAAGGTAAATATCATTGTGGACTGAAATTACCAAAATTCGGTGAATTTCATCAAAATCTCACTAAAAGTAAAAACCATGGTCCATGGGATGACTCGTTAATTTGGCTCGTTTTTCTCTGAACCAGGACTCGCTGGATTGTAGCATATTAATCCTTTTTATGGGATTGGAGCACCTTAAACTTAACAACTCACAAGATTAGGCCGGATTCGCTCCAAAAAAACAAAATTTCCCAGATCGTTGCAAGCTGAAACGGAAAACGCAACAGCCTTGTCCGGCGGAAGCGTAGGCATAACTGAAACTTCCCAAGTGCATGTTCAGTCGAGATCCCTAATTCACCATGTTCACTCGCCGGCGCCTCCCGCCAGGGCCTTTACGGTCTCCGGCCACGGCGATCAACGATGACGTATGCACGACGCCCCCTTCTCCTCCCGCAAGTACGTACTTTCTCCAACGGACCTCGGTCG
>NW_025314013.1:0-502 GCF_018294505.1 Triticum aestivum | reverse complement strand
CAAACCAATCGTGCCCCCCGCTCAATGTGTGTAGCGGCAACATCATCGCTAATGTTCCGGGGATGGTGGCCGGTTATGGCAATCTACAAGATTACCTGCCTGACGATGCACTTCCTGATTACATGATGGTGGAAGAACACAGATACGAGTACGGGAAGCCTCTCGTCAAAGATGAAAAATCTCTAACAACGATGATGCGAAGGTACCATACTTGTTACATGAAAACCTGCAGAGAGTCTGAGGGGGCGAATAGTTTGTATCTGCACATTAAAGAGGAGCACGACCCTGTTGGAACTGATCTGTTGTGTGTTCCATTTGAGGAGTTCTTCGCGTTCTTCAATCAAAGGCCCTCGATAAATTAACGGTCTTTTGCTACTGCCTTTAAGTACTATTTCTGTCATTAAGACTCTATATATAGCTCGGCTCTTTCATTGCATGTATTTATAATTAATTATCCTCAATATATTATGCAGATTGAAGATCGTCGAGTGCAAAAAAAAAA
>NW_025314012.1:0-502 GCF_018294505.1 Triticum aestivum | reverse complement strand
TTTGGACTCCGTTTGATATTCTTTTTCTGTGAAACTCTGAACTAGGCAAAAAACAGCAATTCTGGGGTGGGCCTCCGGTTAATAGGTTAGTCCCAAAAATAATATAAAAGTGTATAATAAAGCCCATTAATGTCTAAAACAGAATATAATATAGCATGGAACAATAAAAAATTATATATACATTGGAGACGTATCAAGCATCCCCAAGCTTAATTCCTGCTCGTCCTCGAGTAGGTAAATGATAAAAACAGAATTTTTAATGTGGAATGCTACTTGGCATAATTTCAACGTAATTCTCTTAATTGTGGTATGAATATTCAGACCCGAAAGATTCAAGACAAAAGTTTAATATTGACATAAAAATAATAATACTTCAAGCATACTAACTAAGCAATTATGTCTTCTCAAAATAACATGGCCAAAGAAAGTTATCCCTACAAAATCATATAGTCTAGCTATGCTCTATCTTCACCACACAAAGTATTTAAATTATGCACAACCC
>NW_025314011.1:0-502 GCF_018294505.1 Triticum aestivum | reverse complement strand
TTAATATTTGAATTATGAACATAGGCCGGAAATGTCGTACTCGGACGACGAAAACCGCCCGCGGGAGTGCGACTGGTGCCAGGACGACCGTGTTATGTGCGAGAGGTTCCTTGAGCTGGACGAAGATCGGCGCTTCAGCATTAAGCTCGAGGAGATCTTCGATGTTCATACGGTACGCAACGACGACAATAGTTTTTTCGTAATTAAGCACGACTTCAACTATTTTAACGTGTATTTTTTATCTTTTCCAATTGACTAGCTTATCTAATGCTATGCAAGACGCTATGTCTTGGAGAGGATAGGTTTTGAAGACCATGAAAGTATGGAAACCAAAAAAGTTCTCCTAAGGACCCATCATAGTGTGGATTTTAAAGTAAAGATGTACAATGCTGAGAGTGTAACCCATTTTGGTTGCAAAAATTTGGAAGCACTTTGCAAGATATATGGTTTTGATAAGGGTATGGTTGTCACCATGGATCTTGGTGATCCTACAATCGAGCAA
>NW_025314010.1:0-502 GCF_018294505.1 Triticum aestivum | reverse complement strand
AAGAAACTAGAGAGGGTTACGGCAAAAACTGGATGCATTTCGTGTATAAAACGGACAATCTCTTTCGAAGTATCAGGTTTCATACGGAAACTTGTCTGTTATAAAGGGATTTCATTTTTTTGAACTTATTTGAACTCCATAGTTTTTCTGTGATGAAAATGCACCATTCAAAGCCGCATCATCCATTTTCAACCCTTTCTGACTTCATTTGTTATTTTTCATGCAATTAATGATTATTTTGAGCTATAAGACCCTGAAATTGAAAAGCATTTCAAATAAACTCTGAAAAGGTTGAAAGTTGGCATGGTATCATCATTTGACCCACATAGCATGTGCAAGAAAGTAGAGAGGGTTACGGCAAAAACAGGATGCACTTCGTGTACAAAACGGACAATCTCTTTCGAAGTATCAGGGTTTCATACAGAAAGTTGTCTGTTACAAAGGGATTTCATTTTTTTGAACTTATTTGAACTCCGTAGTTTTTCTGTGCTCAAAATGCACC
>NW_025314009.1:0-502 GCF_018294505.1 Triticum aestivum | reverse complement strand
TTGTTAGTTTGTTTTTCTATTTTATTTCTTTTCTTCTTTTCTGTTTTATTAAATTTCGATGTTTATGAAAAACCCAAGTTGCACCTAAAATATTTCTAATACTTAAGCCACTACCGCAATTAACTTGGCACCTAATATAAAATCATTTGAAATTGTTTATTATTTTATAATCATTTAACTAATTGTTTTGCTACTATTATATTCATTTTGAGTACTTACATATTTTATACAAGTGTGGTTTCTCCACCATAATTACCTACGCATTATTTGGCACAACCAGAACATTTAGTTTATTATTTGAAAACTTTTATTGTTTGCCTATTTCTGAATTTGAATTTGAATCGGTTTCGAACTAACTCGAGATTAGCAACTATAAACGAGGTGACGTGGCACCATTAGCAGAGGATCACTGTAGCTTAATTACCCGGGCGTCACATGTTGTTGTTGTTGTTGTTGTTGTTGTTGTTGTTGTTGTTGTTGTTGTTGTTGTTGTTGTTGTTGT
>NW_025314008.1:0-502 GCF_018294505.1 Triticum aestivum | reverse complement strand
CAACTTTCAACCTTTTCAGAGTTCCTTTGAAATGCTTTTCAATTTTATGGTCTTATAGCTCAAAATAAATAGTAAATGCATGAAAAATAATAAATGAAGTCAGAAAGGATTGAAAAATGATAATTTGGCTTTGAATGGTGCATTTTGAACACACAAAAACTCAGGAGTTCAAATAAGTTTTAAAAAATGAAATCCCTTTTTAACAGACGAGTTTCCGTATGAAATACTGATACTTTGAAAGAGATTGTCCGTTTGTACACGAAGTGCATCCAGTTTTTGCCGTAACCCTCTTAACTTTCTTGCACATGCTATGTGGATGAAATGATGATACCATGCCAACTTTCAACCTTTTAAGAGTTCCTTTGAAATGCTTTTCAATTTTATGGTCTTATAGCTCAAAATAATTAGTAAATGCATGAAAAATAACAAATGAAGTTAGAAAGGATTGAAAAATGATGATGTGGCTTTGAATGGTGAATTTTGAACACACAAAAAGTCAGGA
>NW_025314007.1:0-502 GCF_018294505.1 Triticum aestivum | reverse complement strand
TCTTATAGCTCAAAATAATTAGTAAGTGCATGAAAAATAACAAATGAAGTCAGAAAGGATTGAAAAATGATGATGTGGCTTTGAATGGTGCATTTTGAACACACACAAAGTCAGGAGTTCAAATAAGATTTAAAAAAAGAAATCCCTTTGTAACAGACGAGTTTCTGTATGAAATCCTGATACTTTGAAAGAGATTGTCCGTTTTGTACACGAAGTGCATCCAGTTTTTGCCGTAACCCTCTCAACTATCTTGCACATGCTATGTGGATGAAATGATTATACCATGCCAACTTTCAACCTTTTCAGAGTTAATTTGAAATGCTTTTCAATTTTATGGTCTTATAGATCAAAATAATTAGTAAATGCATGAAAAATAACAAATGAATTCAGAAAGGATTGAAAAATGATGGTGTGGCTTTGAATGGTCCATTTTGAACACACAAAAAGTCAGGAGTTCAAATAAGTTTTAAAAAATGAAATCCCTTTGTAACAGAGGAGTTTC
>NW_025314006.1:0-502 GCF_018294505.1 Triticum aestivum | reverse complement strand
AAAAAATGAAATCCCTTTGTAACAGACGAGTTTCCGGATGAAATCCTGATACTTTGAAAGAGATTGTCCGTTTTGTACACGAAGTGCATCCAGTTTTTGCCGTAACCCTCTCAACTTTCTTGCACATGCTATGTGGATGAAATGATGATATCATGCCAGCTTTCAACCTTTTCAGAGTTCATTTGAAATGCTTTTCAATTTTAGGGTCTTATAGCTCAAAATAATTAGTAAATGCATGAAAAATAACAAATGAAGTCAGAAAGGATTGAAAAATGATGATGTGACTTTGAATGGTGCATTTTGAACTCACAAAAAGTCAGGAGTTCAAATAAGGTTTAAAAAATGAAATCCCTTTGGAACAGACGAGTTTCCGGGAAATCCTAATACTTTGAAAGAGATTGTCCGTTTTGTACACGAAGTGCATCCAGTTTTTGCCGTAAGCCTCTCAACTTTCTTGCACATGCTATGTGGATGAAATGATGATATCATGCCAACTTTCAAC
>NW_025314005.1:0-503 GCF_018294505.1 Triticum aestivum | reverse complement strand
GGGAGGGGGTATATCGACCCCCCCTCGTGTTGAAGTTATCGGGAGGGGGTATATCGACCCCCCTCGTGTTTAAATTATCGGGAGGGGTATATCGACGACGACAGACCTGATAAAACATAAGAATACGAAGAAGAAATAAAAAGAGGAGAAGAAGAAAGGAATAGAGGAGAAGATCAAAGAAAAAAAAGAAAAAAAAAGAAGAAGAAAGGAATAGAGGAGAAGAAGAAAAAATAGAATTTTTTTTCTATTTTTTCTTCTTCTCCTCTATTCTTTTCTTCTTCTCCGCTTCCTTTTCTTCCTCTCCTCTTATTCTCCTCTTCCTTTTCTTCCTCTCCTCTTCTTCTCCTTTTTCCTCTTCTTATTTTCCTTTTTCCTCTCCTAAATATATAAAACTTTTCTAGAAATGAAACTAACCTAAAATGTACTAAATCAGAGAACATATATAGATAATCCTTTTCTAAATATTTAAATCTAACTTTTGCATATATGAACATATATACACA
>NW_025314004.1:0-503 GCF_018294505.1 Triticum aestivum | reverse complement strand
GTGCGAAAGAGTAGAGAGGGTCACGGCAAAAACTGGACGGACTTCGTGTACAAACTGGACAAACTCTTTTGGAGTATCAGGGGTTCAGACAAGAACTCATCTGTTACCGGGGCACTTCAATGTTTTTTAAACTTATTTGAACTCTGGACTTCTTTTGTGTTCAATATGCAGAATTCAAAGCAACGTCATCAATTTCCAACATGTTCTGACATCATTTGTTGTTTTTCGGTCATTTACCTAATTGTTTAGAGAGCTAAATGACCGTGAAATTGAAAATCACTACAAAATGAATTCTGAAAATGTTGAAACTTGGCATGGTATCATCATTTCAACCGCATAGCATGTGCGAAAGAGTAGAGAGGGTCACGGCAAAAACCGGATGCACTTCGTGTACAAACTGGACAAACTCTTTCGGAGTATCAGGGTTTCTGACGAGAACTCATTTTTTACACGAGCACTTCAATGTTTTTTAAACTTATTTGAAATCCGGACTTCTTTTGTGT
>NW_025314003.1:0-503 GCF_018294505.1 Triticum aestivum | reverse complement strand
ATGCAAAAAAGTAGAGAGGGTTACGACAAAAACTGGATGCACTTCGTGTACAAACTGAACAATCTCTTTCGAAGTATCAGGGTTCGGACGAAAACTCATGTGTTACAAAGGCCGACACTTCATTTTCTTAAATTTATTACAATTCCAGACTTTTTGCGTTCAGTATGCACCATTCAAAGCCACGTCATCAACTTTCAACCCTTTCTGACATCATTTGCTATTTTTCATGCATTTACTGATTTGTTTTGAGCTAAATGACCCTGAAATTGAAAAGCACTACAAATGAACTCTAAAATGGTTGAAACTTGTCATGGTATCATTATTTCACCCACATAGCATGCGCAAAAAAGTAGAAAGTTTTACGGCAAAAACAGGATGAACTTCGTCTACAAACTGCACAATCTCTTTCGAAGTATGAGGGTTTCGGACGAAAACTCATCTATTACAAAGGCCGGCACTTCATTTTTTAAAATTTATTACAACTCCAGACTTTTTGCGTTCAG
>NW_025314002.1:0-503 GCF_018294505.1 Triticum aestivum | reverse complement strand
CGATCTACGGATCGCATGGGCGCCCCGCTTCACGTGACACTAGTCGTCACGCCGGACATGATAAATACGGCCAGGCCAAATACAACAGACCAAGCTCATCCGAGCTGCGTCGTGATATAGCCCAGTACAGGGCCGCCGCACACCCACTATGCTTCACAGACGAAGTAATGGATCATCAAATCCCCGAGGGCTTTAAACCCATAAACATCGAATCATACGATGGCATAACAGATCCTGCGGTATGGATCGAGGATTATCTCCTTCATATCCACATGGCCCGTGGTGATGATCTACACGCCATCAAATACCTCCCGCTCAAGCTTAAAGGACCAGCTCGACATTGGCTTAACAGCCTGCCAGCAGAGTTAATTAGTTGCTGGGAGGACCTGGAATCCGCATTCCTTGACAACTTCCAGGGCACTTATGTGTGACCACCAGACGCCGATGACCTAAGCCACATAATCCAGCAGCCAGAGGAATCGGCCAGAAAATTCTGGACACGG
>NW_025314001.1:0-503 GCF_018294505.1 Triticum aestivum | reverse complement strand
TGTGAAAATGTTGAAATTTAGCATGGTATCATCATTTCACCCGCATAGCATGTGTGAAAGAGTAGATAGGGTCACGGCAAAAACTGGACGCACTTCGTGTACAAACTGGACAATCTCTTTCGGAGTATTAGGGTTTCGGACAAGAACTCATCTGTTACACGGGCACTTCAATGTTTTTTAAACTTATTTGAACTCCGGACTTCTTTTGTGTTCAGTATACAGCATTTAAAGCGACGTCATCAATTTCTAACATGTTCTGACATCATTTGTTGTTTTTCAGTTATTTACCTAATTGTTTAGAGAGCTAAATGGCCGTGAAATTGAAAATCACTACAAAATAAACTGTGAAAATGTTGAAACTTGGCATGGTATCATCATTTCACCCGCATAGTATATGCGAAAGAGTAGATAGGGTCACGGCAAAAACTGGACGCACTTCATGTACAAACTGGACAATCTCTTTCGGAGTATCAGGGTTTCGGACGAGAACTCATCTGTTACAC
>NW_025314000.1:0-503 GCF_018294505.1 Triticum aestivum | reverse complement strand
GCCCCAAAACGGTGAGTAGTAGTCCATGAAACGGGTCAGAATCAGCCAAAACCGCGAGTGTTGATGACCGAATTGTAAACGCACCCCGGGGTTCGTTAATCGTGGAAACCTCTCCGGGACCCCAAAACAGTGAGTAATAGTCCACGAAATGGGCCAGAATCGGCCAAATCTGTGAGTGTTGATGACCAACACATAAGCGCGCCTTGGGGTTCAACAACTGTAGAAATTCGTTTGGGGCCCAAAAACGGTGAGTAATAGTCCACACAACGGGTCAGAATCGGCCAAAACCGCTAGTGTTGATGACCAAAACATGTACGCACACCAGGGTTCGTTAATCGTGGAAATCACTCTGGGACCCCAAAACAGTGAGTAATAGTCCACGAAACGGGCCAGAATCGGCCAAAGCTGTGAGTGTTAATGACTGACACGTAAGCGTACCTTGGGGTTCAACAACTATGGAAATCGCTTTAGGGCCCAAAAACGCTGAGTAATAGTCCATAAAA
>NW_025313999.1:0-503 GCF_018294505.1 Triticum aestivum | reverse complement strand
CTTCTTCTTCTTCTTCTTCTTCTTCTTCTTCTTCTTCTTCTTCTTCTTCTTCTTCTTCTTCTTCTTCTTCTTCTTCTTCTTCTTCTTCTTCTTCTTCTTCTTCTTCTTCTTCTTCTTCTTCTTCTTCTTCTTCTTCTTCTTCTTCTTCTTCTTCTTCTTCTTCTTCTTCTTCTTCTTCTTCTTCTTCTTCTTCTTCTTCTTCTTCTTCTTCTTCTTCTTCTGCTTCTTCTTCTCCTGCTTCTTCTCCTGCTTCTTCTTCTTCTGCTTCTGCTTCTTCTTCTTCTTCTTCTTCATCTTCTTCTTCTTCTTCTTCTTCTTCTTCTTCTTCTTCTTCTTCTTCTTCTTCTTCTTCTTCTTCTTCTTCTTCTTCTTCTTCTTCTTCTTCTTCTTCTTCTTCTTCTTCTTCTTCTTCTTCTTCTTCTTCTTCTTCTTCTTCTTCTTCTTCTTCTTCTTCTTCTTCTTCTTCTTCTTCTTCTTCTTCTTCTTCTTCTTCTTCTTCTTCT
>NW_025313998.1:0-503 GCF_018294505.1 Triticum aestivum | reverse complement strand
TTTATTTGGTTTTCAGCAAAAACTTTGTGGTTTTTGAAAAGAGGCCATTTAAAATTTTTCCAGAAAACCTTCCTCTTAAAAACTTCCTTTTCTTTGGCAAGGTTTTTATTTTTATTCAAGCTATGGTGTTTGATCTTTTGAAACTTCTTCTCTGTTGGTTCCCTCTCAAATTATTTTTGGGAGTTTAATTTTTTTTTTCTTTTAAAAAGAAACTCTATGAAAATTTGGGATTTTCATATCTTGGAAACCACCCATGACTTTGTATTTTTGTCCATGTGGTAAAACCCCTCCAAAACCTCCCCTCCTCCTTGTAATCAACCTAAGTTCTGTGTCCCAACTAATCCAAGCAAGTTTTGGATTTTATTTTAATTTTCTTTCCCCTCAAATCTTTTCTGAAAATTATTTGGAGCCTGAGAGTTTTTCAAAGCAAGTACCCTTTTGCATTTGAGTTTTGACCTCAAACCAACTCTCCTGGAAAGTCCTTTGTACCCACAACCCAGAAC
>NW_025313997.1:0-503 GCF_018294505.1 Triticum aestivum | reverse complement strand
TCAATTTTTGAACTTACTTGAACTCCAGACTTTTTGTGTGTTCAAAATGCACCATTCAAAGCCACATCATCAATTTTCAACCCTTTTTGACTTTATTTGTTACTTTTCATGCATTTACTAATTTTTTTAGCTATATGACCCTTAAAATGAAAAGCACTACACATGAACTCTGAAAAGGTTGAAAATTGGCATGGTATCATCATTTCACCCACATAGATTGTGCTAAAAAGTTGAGAAGGTTACGGCAAAAACTGGATGCACTTCGTGTACAAAACGGACAATCTCTTTCGAAGTATCAAGGTTTCATACGGAAACTCGTCTGTTACAAAGGGATTTCATTTTTTTAACTTCTTTGAACTCTAGACTTTTATTGTGTTCAAAATGCACCATTCAAAGCCACATCATCAATTTTCAACCCTTTCTGACTTCATTTGTTATTTTTCATGCATTTACTGATTTTATTTAGCTATATGACCCTGAAAATGAAAAGCACTACAAATGAA
>NW_025313996.1:0-503 GCF_018294505.1 Triticum aestivum | reverse complement strand
AAAAAAATAGAATAAAAAGAAAACGATTTGAATATACGTACGCGTCGAAGACGTATTCTGACTATACGCCTCCACTTACTCCAGCGTGGACGCGCGTGGGTCACTGACAGTGGGTCCAGGGGGCCCACTAGTCAGGTTTGACTATTCTCCCTTCCCTCTTCATCCTCTGGCCAAACAGAGCACTACTAGGAAAAGGGCTATAGATGGAATTGACACTAATGGCGCACCAGACATGTGGTGCGCCATTACTATATACTAATGGCGCACCATATGTTGGTACACCATTAGTGTCCAAATACTAATGGCGCACCACATCCACGGTGCGCCATTAGTAAAAATATTTGTTTTAAAATTTTTGTTCAAAACTACTAATTGCGCACCGTGGGAGTGGTGCGCCATTACTAGTTGAACTAGTAATGGCGCACCACTCCCACGGTGCGCCATTAGTAAAAAAACTAAAACTTTTTTTGAATTTTTTTCAAAACTACTAATGGCGCACCGTG
>NW_025313995.1:0-503 GCF_018294505.1 Triticum aestivum | reverse complement strand
GAGTTCTCGTCCGAAACCCTGATACTCCGAAAGAGATTGTCCAGTTTGTACACGAGGTGCGTCCAGTTTTCGCCGTGACCCTTGCTACTCTTTTGCACATGCTATATGGGCGAAATTATGATACCATGCCAAGTTGCAACATTTTCAGAGTTCATTTTGTAGTGATTTTCAATTTCACCATCGTTTAGCTCCCTAAACAAATCGGTAAATGACTGGAAAACAGCAAATGATGTCAGAACGTGTTGGAAATTGATGACGTCGCTTTAAATGATGCATACTGAACGCAAAAATAGGCTGGAGTTCAAATAAGTTTAAAAAACATTGAAGTGCCCGTGTAACAGATTAGTTCTCGTCCGAAACCCTGATACTCCGAAAGAGATTGTCCAGTTTGTACACGAGGTGCGTCCAGTTTTCGCCGTGACCGTCACTACTCTTTTGCACATGCTATGCGGGCGAAATGATGATACCATGCCAAGTTCCAACATTTTCAGAGTTCATTTTGT
>NW_025313994.1:0-503 GCF_018294505.1 Triticum aestivum | reverse complement strand
GCTATAAGAGATGATATCAAAGATGTGGCATCTCTGTCCATTGTATGGGATGTCATGTCTAAGATCTCCCAGTGTGGTATATAGTGTAATGTCATGCAGCTTCATGCAATGACAACTAGGCCCATCACTGACAAAACATAGTGTTAAATGAAAAAAAAAGGTATTGGTATCATAGCATGATACCATATCATAGTAAATGAGATGCTATTATGAGTCATACAAAATAATTACTTAGGTCGTCTTAATTTTCAGACTATGATATTACGCACTATGGATTAACTATGTTACTAAATGCGAGAGGCTGACTTTAGGAATATGCAAACACTAATTACTAGATATAAAGATAACATATCTTTTAGCTTCTCTAAATGACGTGGAATGCATGAGAAAATAGTTTCTTATCAACCATTGTGCATTCCCTTCGACATATGGCTTCATCAATATATCTTGAAAACATATAGCTAAAGGATACATAAACGTGTCTTTCTTAATATATCTTAAAG
>NW_025313993.1:0-503 GCF_018294505.1 Triticum aestivum | reverse complement strand
AATCTGGGCCAGGTACTTCTATGTTGATTTCTATATTGAAAGGAAGGATCCATAGGCTTCAATGTGTTGGGGCTACTAAATTAAAAAAGGAATTATCCTACTATTAAAGGGAATAGGTATTCTTGGTTTGGTTTAGTCCTTTTCGTTTGGTCAATCTGGGCCAGGTACTTCTATGTTGATGGGCCTTTTATGGGATTTCATAGAGACCGCGAAAAATAATTGGGTCAAAATAAATCAACATTGTGGGAATTGAACACAGGACCTTCTGTCTAGATCTTCAATGTAACTAATTAAGCGAATGAGCAAACTAAAGGAAGGATTGCGTCCTTTTCTTGGTTTGGTTTAGTCCTTTTCGTTTGGTCAATCTGGGCCAGGTACTTCTATGTTGACGGGCCTTTTATGGGCTTTCATAGAGACCGCGAAAAATAATTGGGTCAAAATAAATCAACATTGTGGGAATTGAACATAGGACCTCCTGTCTAGATCTTTGATGTAACTAATTA
>NW_025313992.1:0-503 GCF_018294505.1 Triticum aestivum | reverse complement strand
TCGGCCAAAATTGCGAGTGTTGATGACCGACACATCAGCACACCTTGGGGTTTAACAACTATGGAAATCGCTTCGGGACCCCAAAACGGTGAGTAATAGTCCACGAAACAGGCTTGAATCGACCAAAACTGCAAGTGTTTATGACCGATACGTAAACACAACCTAGGGTTCGTTAATCGTCGAAATCACTCTGGGACCCCAAAACAGTGAGTAATAATCCATGAAACGGGTCAGAATCGGCCAAAACTATGAGTGTTAATGACCAACACATCAACGCACCTTGGGTTTAACAACTATGGAAATCGCTTCGGGACCCCAAAAGGGTGAGTAATAGTCCACGAAATGGGCCAGAATCGGCCAAAACTATGAGTGTTTATGACCGACATGTAAACACATCCCAGGGTTCGTTAATCATGGACATCACTCCGGGACCCCAAAACAGTGAGTAATAGTCCATGAAACGGACCAGAATCGGCCAAAATTGCGATTTTGGATGACCGACA
>NW_025313991.1:0-503 GCF_018294505.1 Triticum aestivum | reverse complement strand
GAGGGGGAGGGTCAGGGCAGCAGCGGCGGTGGCGGTGGATTGAGAGGGAGAGGGAACTGGCGAGGGGGAGAGGGAAAGGGGGGATCGGGCGAAGGGGGAGAGGGAAGGGGGGATCGGGCACAATACTAATGGCGCACCTCACCGTGGTGCGCCATTAGCATGCCCATACTAATGGCGCACCTCACCGTGGTGCGCCATTAGTATTTTTTTATTTCAACTCGAGCCAACAGGTTATGTACCACCAGAACTGATCCACATCAAGTCCCCTCTACTAGCTCGACTGGTCAGCAGCCAGTTCTCACACCAGGAGGTCCTGGGTTCGACTCCCAGGCTCCACAAATTTTTTTTAGCATTTTAAAAGCTGTTTGATACTTATTTGTGTTTAAATATGTTCAAACTTGTTTAAATAATAACAGTAATATTTTTTTATAAGACAGTAGCATTTAAAAAGCTGTTTGATACTTATTTTTTTTATAAGACGGTGCGCGGGGTGCGGGGGGTCG
>NW_025313990.1:0-503 GCF_018294505.1 Triticum aestivum | reverse complement strand
CACACACACACACACACCCCTCTCCCACACACACTCGATGTCTCTTCCAAATAGTCTGCTCCCCCTGCCCGCACCCATGCTATCCCGCTACTACACATGTCACACCATTCCCCCTTCCCTTATACTAGGTTTACATCATTAGTGGTCTCTCTACTCCACATACACACACTCCGTCTCACACACAAACGCGCGCACAAACACACAGAGACACGCACAAACACCCATTTATCTGGATCCTCACCTCTCCTCATGTCTGCATGTGTATCTCACACACTCACTCTCTGATTATGTATATGTGTCTCCACGTTACACAACACAAAGCCCCATGTATATGTGTCTCTCTATCCTCCACACACATAGACACAAAGAATCTCTTATCATTGCCTCAGTCTCCAGACATATCACACACGCACACTGTCTCTCTCTCTCTCGCAAACACACTCAACAAGGGTTTCTCCGTGAATAACTTACCGTCTATTCATCAACAGTCATGGCAGTACGGG
>NW_025313989.1:0-503 GCF_018294505.1 Triticum aestivum | reverse complement strand
TTTTTTTTTTGCTATTTACTGTTGTACATTGTTACAAAGGACACTCAATAAGAAAAGTGGAGGGAGTGTAATTACAAGTTGACTTTTAGATAATTACTAGTTCGAAGAAAGTCCATTGATTTGAAAAAAGTTAAAAAAAGCTATCAATTTTAAAAAATAGTTCAGAAATTCAAAAGAAGTCCATAAATTTGGAAAATTTCACATTTCACAAATTTGGAAAAAGTTTAACGATTTTCTTTCACAAATTTGAAAAAAAATCATCAATTTTAGAAAAACAATCGCCGGTTTGAGAAATAGTTCAAGATTTTTTTTAAAAACTTTATCATGCTTTCAAAAAATTCACCGATTTTGAAGAAAAAAAATCATGAATTTGAAAAAAATCATCATTTAGAAAAAAAATTCATGAATTTTAACAAGTCCGCATTTTTAATAAAGAAAAAGAAGGGAATGCGAAAGAGAAAAAGGAAACTAAACAGGAAACAGTGAGCCCTTTCCAAAAAAAA
>NW_025313988.1:0-503 GCF_018294505.1 Triticum aestivum | reverse complement strand
TTGATGACCGACACGTAAGCGCATGTTGTTGTTCAACATGCATGGAAATCACTTCGGGACCCCAAAACGGTGAGTAATAGTCTACGAAACGGGTCATAATCGACAAAAACCGTGAGTGTTGATGACCATCACGTAAATGCACCACGGGGTTCGTTAATCGTGGAAGTCACTCCAGGTCCCCAAAATAGTGAGCAATAGTCCACTAAACAGGCCAGAATCGGCCAAAACTGTTAGTGTTGATGACCGACACATAAACGCACCTTGGAGTTCAACAAGAATGGAAATCACTTTGTGTCCCCAAAACGGTGAGTCATAGTCCACGAAACGGGTCAGAATCGACAAAAACCGCGAGTATTGATGACTGACACGTAAATGCACCCAAGGGTTCGTTAATTGTGGAAGTCACTCTGAGACCCCAAAATAGTGAGTGATAGTCCACGAAACGGGCTAGAATCGGCCAAAACTGTCAATGTGGATGACCTACACGTAAGCGCACCTTGGGG
>NW_025313987.1:0-503 GCF_018294505.1 Triticum aestivum | reverse complement strand
CCTTAAACACATGAATGGCTTAGATTATCTAATACCCCTACGTTAGCCAGGGCATGATGGTCATATTTGGAAAAGTGGGCCATCTACCCGCCCTGGGACACGCACTACGTACATGTATTCATACCTCTGGCACGAGTGTTTTTTTCATCCGCGGGGGGGTGCGATTTGTTTTTGTGAACTTCAGGCCCCGATTTGTTTTTGAGAGTCAAAAAAGATAGCGCATGCAGGGTCGAACTTGTCACCACCTGCTTAGGGGCGCATTAGCAAATACTCCCTCCGTTCGGAATTATTTGTACAAAAATAGATGTATCTAGACGTATTTTAGTTTTAGATACATTCATTTTCAAAACAAGTAATTTCGAACGGAGGGAGTACGTCCTAGCCACTACGACAAGGGACCAGGTTACGACAAATTGTAGGCACTTTCATTTTCACCCGCGAGGCAACCGTGATCTAATTTTTATTTTAGTCCACGCTTTGCGTGACGCGTTGTGGCGCACGGA
>NW_025313986.1:0-503 GCF_018294505.1 Triticum aestivum | reverse complement strand
GAAACGGGCCAGAATCGGCCCAAACTGTGATTGTTGATGACCGACACGTAAGCGCACCTTGGAGTTCGACAATGATGGAAATCGCTTTGGGACCCCAAAACTGTGAGTAATAGTCCATGAAACGGGCCAGAATCGGCCAAAACTGGGACTGTTGATGACCAACTCGTAAGCACACCTTGGGGTTCAACAACTATGAAAATCGCTTCGGGGCCCCCAAAACGGTGAGTAATAGTCCACGAAACAGGTCGGATTTGGCCAAAACTGTGAGTGTTGACGACGAACACATAAACGCACCCCGGGGTTCATCAATCATGGAAATCGCTCTGGGTCCACAAAACGCTGAGTAATATAGAGTGCACGGAACGTATTAGAATCGGCCGAATATGTGAGTGTTGATGACCGACACGTAAACGCACCCCGGGGTTCGTCAATCGTGGAAATGACTCCGAGACCCCAAAATAGTGTAATAGTCCATGAAACGGGCCAGAATCGACCCAAATTGT
>NW_025313985.1:0-503 GCF_018294505.1 Triticum aestivum | reverse complement strand
AATTCTTCGATATTTGGCTTACACCCCAACACTCGGATTATGGTATCCCAAGGGCTCAAGATTCGATTTGGTTGGATTCTCGGATGCTGATTATGCTGGTGACAAGGTGGATCGCAAGTCTACATCTGGCACATGTCATTTTCTTGGTCGATCACTTGTCTGTTGGTCTTCAAAGAAGCAGAACTGTGTATCACTCTCAACTGCTGAATCTGAATACATTGCTGCTGGATCCTGTTGTGCTCGGCTTCTATGGATGAAGCAAACTCTCAAGGATTATGGCATCAACCTGAAACAAGTACCTCTCTTTTGCGACAACGAGAGTGCCATTAAAATAGCCACCAATCCAGTCCAACACTCGAAGACAAAGCACATTGAAATTTGTCATCACTTTCTCAGAGATCATGTTATGAAGAAAGATATCGATATCATTCACGTCAACACTGAAGAGCAACTGGCAGATATCTTCACAAAGCCCTTGGATGAGCAAAGGTTTTGCAAGTTAC
>NW_025313984.1:0-503 GCF_018294505.1 Triticum aestivum | reverse complement strand
ATATATATATATATATATATATATATATTAGTGGCAAACGTAGAACTATCTAGCTAATCACAATAAGGAATCATGTTAGTGGCCTCGACACAACGCTTCAAGGTTTGGGGTGTACTCGACGATAACGCTCTTTTAACTTGATAAATTTGGGTGGCCTCGAGAGAGTTAATTTGTCGGGTAGGGGCGAGGCGGGAGGGGGTAGGAGACCAACATCGTTTTCTCTCTAGGGTTTGGGTGTCCTCGAGAGTTTTGGTCGAGCGAGAGGGCCGAGGGGGGTGCTGCAGTTGTATAAGTTATCACGGTCGAGAGGGGGTATATATATATCGACCACCCCTCATGTCGAAGTTATCTATAGGGGGTTATATCGACAACGACGCGACATACATATACATGGGAAAAGAATGTTATCGGGGAGGGGGTATCGGTACCACCCCCTAGCTCGTGTTGAAGTTTCTTCTTTCTCCTTTATTCCTTTCTTTCTTCTTCTCCTCTTCTTTTTCTTC
>NW_025313983.1:0-503 GCF_018294505.1 Triticum aestivum | reverse complement strand
CCGTAACCCTCTCAACTTTCTTGCACATGCTATGTGGATGAAATGATGATACCATGCCAACTTTCAACCTTTTCAGAGTTCATTTGAAATGCTTTTCAATTTCATGGTCTTATAGCTCAAAGTAATTAGTAAATGCATGAAAAATAACAAATGAAGTCAGAAAGGATTGAAAAATGATGATGTGGCTTTGAATGGTGCATTTTGAACACACAAAAAGTCAGGAGTTCAAATAAGTTTTTAAAAATGAAATCCCTTTGTAACAGACGAGTTTCCGTATGAAATCCTGATACTTTGAAAGAGATTGTCCGTTTTGTACACGAAGTGCATCCAGTTTTTGCCGTAACCCTCTCAAATTTCTTGCACATGCTATGTGGATGAAATGATGATACCACGCCAACTTTCAACCTTTTCACAGTTCATTTGAAATGCTTTTCAATTTTATGGTCTTATAGCTCAAAGTAATTAGCAAATGCATGAAAAATAACAAATGAAGTGAGAAAGGA
>NW_025313982.1:0-503 GCF_018294505.1 Triticum aestivum | reverse complement strand
AAAAAACACAAAGGAAAATCCTTTTGTCTAAAGAACAAAAACAAAGGAAAATCGTAAAAAATAGGGAAATCCTTTTTGGGTGAGTTCAACGTGAACGTGATGGTGAGAGGCTCAAGGAGGAGTTTTGTGCGTTTACAACACCTTTGTTTTAGAGAAAAAATGCACCTTACAATGTCAAATTATAAAATCGTTATTAATAAGTGCTAAAAATTCCTTATTTATAAAAAATTGTTTCTTTCCAGATAAAACAAACTTCAATAATGTGGGTAGGTAATTGAGTGGCCTTTCTCGCCCCCACCCCCCTCCATCCCTCTCATATTCGGGCCATTTACCGCATTTCTATGGTTGTAACCTCGAAAGTTCAAGATCTTACGCGGCCACATGAAATCATAGCAGGGAATGGGATGAGTGCCCCATGTTAAGCTCTTTGGTCCATATATGTGCCATATGTTACCAACGGGAGGCGTGGCCTCGATGCATGCAATCTAGGGCTATGATGCCCG
>NW_025313981.1:0-503 GCF_018294505.1 Triticum aestivum | reverse complement strand
TGCATCACGTAGAGCAATAAAAACACCACGTAAATGTTCCAAATGTTCCTCCAAAGATCTGCTATAAATCAATATGTCATCAAAGTAAACTACCACAAATCGTCCAATGAAAGCACGTAAAACTTCGTTCATTAATCTCATGAAAGTAATAGGTGCATTAGTTAACCCAAAAGGCATGACTAACCACTCATATAATCCAAACTTAGTTTTATATGCTGTTTTCCATTCATCTCCCAATTTCATATGAATTTGATGGTAGCCACTACGCAAATCAACTTTGGAGAATATTGTAGAGCCACTCAATTCATCAAGCATATCATCTAGCCTAGGAATAGGATGACGATAACGAATAGTAATATTATTAATGCCTCTACAATCAACACACATACGTGATGTACCATCCTTTTTCGGCACTAGAATAATAGGAACAGCACAAGGACTAAGGGATTCGCGTATATAACCTTTGTCGAGAAGCTCTTGTACTTGACGCATAATCTCCTTCG
>NW_025313980.1:0-503 GCF_018294505.1 Triticum aestivum | reverse complement strand
AGTGCATCCAGTTTTTCCCGTAACCCTCTCTACTTTCTTGCACATGCTATGTGGGTCAAATGATGATACCATGCCAACTTTCAACCTTTTCAGAGTTTATTTGAAATGCTTTTCAATTTCAGGGTCTTATAGCTCAAAATAATCAGTAATTGCATGAAAAATAACAAATGAAGTCAGAAAGGGTTGAAAATGGATGATGCGGCTTTGAATGGTGCATTTTGAGCACAGAAAAACTATGGGGTTTAAATAAGTTCAAAAATAATGAAATCCCTTTGTAACAGACAAGTTTTCGTATGAAACCCTGATACTTCAAAAGAGATTGTTCGTTTTGTACACGAAGTGCATCCAGTTTTTGCCGTAACCCTCTCTACTTTCTTGCACATGCTATGTGGGTCAAATGATGATACCATGCCAACTTTCAACCTTTTCAGAGTTCATTTGAAATGCTTTTCAATTTCAGGGTTTTATATCTCAAAATAATCAGTAATTGCATGAAAAATAAC
>NW_025313979.1:0-503 GCF_018294505.1 Triticum aestivum | reverse complement strand
CAAAAGAATCAAAGTAATAATTTAACTAGGTGATTTAAATGCATGAACTAATTAACCATCAATGTTGAAAATAAATCACAAATATTGCAATTACACCATGAAAATGTTGTTGTGGCTTGCCTTAGTGCAGATGAGGGTCACACTCTCCCTGGTGATCCTCAAGACAAGGTCCACCTTCTGAAAACAATTATAAACACAAAAATAAAACATCAAGAACCCTTCTGAAATTTACTAGAAAATCTAGGCAGCAGGAAAAAAATCCCATCTTTGGTGTGCTGCTAGAGATTTTCATACAGAAACTAATGCAAAAAGAATAAATTCATTTGGACTTATGGTAAAAAAGTTGTGGTTGTTTGAAGTGTTCTGTAAATTTTTAAATAAAAAAAACAAAACTAGGGGGTGACGTTGAAGGCGTAAACCCGCAGGGTGCCTCCACTCGTCCCGCTTCGGGGCGTACAGAGTGGCTGACTAGCGGGCCCCACTAGTCAGGTGAGGGGGGGGGG
>NW_025313978.1:0-503 GCF_018294505.1 Triticum aestivum | reverse complement strand
CTTCTTCTTCTTCTTCTTCTTCTTCTTCTTCTTCTTCTTCTTCTTCTTCTTCTTCTTCTTCTTCTTCTTCTTCTTCTTCTTCTTCTTCTTCTTCTTCTTCTTCTTCTTCTTCTTCTTCTTCTTCTTCTTCTTCTTCTTCTTCTTCTTCTTCTTCTTCTTCTCCTTCTTCTCCTGCTTCTTCTTCTCCTTCTCCTTCTTCTCCTTCTCCTTCTTCTTCTCCTTCCTCTTCTTCTCCTCCTCCTCCTTCTTCTTCTCCTCCTTCTTCTTCTCCTTCTCCTTCTTCTTCTTCTTCTTCTCCTTCTTCTTCTTCTTCTTCTTCTTCTTCTTCTTCTTCTTCTTCTTCTTCTTCTTCTTCTTCTTCTTCTTCTTCTTCTTCTTCTTCTTCTTCTTCTTCTTCTTCTTCTTCTTCTTCTTCTTCTTCTTCTTCTTCTTCTTCTTCTTCTTCTTCTTCTTCTTCTTCTTCTTCTTCTTCTTCTTCTTCTTCTTCTTCTTCTTCTTCTTCT
>NW_025313977.1:0-503 GCF_018294505.1 Triticum aestivum | reverse complement strand
TAGACTTTTTTTGAGCCGGCATTATGCAGCATTCAAAGCGACGTCATCAATTTCCAACACGTTCCGACATCATTTGCTGTTTTCAGTCATTTACCGATTTTTTTATAGAGTTAAATGACCGTGAAATTGAAAATCATTACAAAATGAACTCTGAAAATGTTGAAACTTGGCACGGTATCATCATTTCACCCGCATAGCATGTGCGAAAAGAGTAGAGAGGGTCACGGCAAAAACTGGACGCACTTCGTGTACAAACTGGACAATCTCTTTCGGAGTATCAGGGTTTCGGACGAGAACTCATCTGTTACACGCGCCACTTCATTTTTTTAACTTATTTGAACTCCAGTCTTTTTTTGGGCCGGCATTATGCAGCATTCAAAGCAACGTCATCAATTTCCAACACGTTCTGACATCATTTGATGTTTTTCAGTCATTTACCGATTTGTTTAGAGAGCTAAATGACCGTGAAATTGAAAATCACTACAAAATGAACTCCGAAAATG
>NW_025313976.1:0-503 GCF_018294505.1 Triticum aestivum | reverse complement strand
AAAAAATTTAGTATCAAACAGCTTTTTAAATGCTACTGTCTTATAAAAAAAATATTACTGTTATTATTTAAACAAGTTTGAACATATTTAAACATAAATAAGTATCAAACAGCTTTTTAAATGCTAAAAAAAATTTGTGGAGCCTGGGAGTCGAACCCAGGACCTCCTAGTGTGAGAACTGGCTGCTGACCAGTCGAGCTAGTAGAGTGGGCTTGACATAGATAGGTTCTGGTACTACATAACCTTTTGGCTCGAGCTGAAATAAAAAAAAATACTAATGGCGCACCACGGTGAGGTGCGCCATTAGTATGGACATGCTAATGGCGCACCACGGTGAGGTGCGCCATTAGTATTGTGGCCCCCCTTCGCCCGATCCCCCCTTCGCCCGATCCCCCTCGCCAGTTCTCTCCCTCTCGATCCACCGCCGCCGCCGCCCTCGCCCTCGCCCTCGCCCTCGCCCTCTCCCTCCCTCGCCCTCTCCTCGCCGCCCGGACGCCGCGCCG
>NW_025313975.1:0-503 GCF_018294505.1 Triticum aestivum | reverse complement strand
AATGATGTCAGAACATGTTGGGAATTGATGACGTCGCTTTGAATGCTGCATACCGAACACAAAAGAAGTCCGGAGTTCAAATAAGTTTAAAAAACATTGAACTGCCCGTGTAACAGATGATTTCTGGTCCGAAACCCTGATACTCCGAAAGAGTTTGTCCAGTTTGTACACAAAGTGCGTCCAGTTTTTGCCGTGACCCTCTCTACTCTTTCGCACATGCTATGCGGGTGAAATGATGATACCATGCCAATTTTCAGCATTTTCAGAATTCATTTTGTAGTGATTTTCAATTTCACGGTCATTTAGCTCTCTAAACAATTAGGTAAATGACCGAAAAACAACAAATGATGTCAGAACATGTTGGAAATTGATGACGTCGCTTTGAATCCTGCATACTGAACACAAAAGAAGTCGGAGTTCAATTAAGTTTAAAAACATCAAAGTGCCCGTGTAATAGATGAGTTCTCGTCCGAAACCCTGATACTCCGAAAGAGTTTGTCCAG
>NW_025313974.1:0-503 GCF_018294505.1 Triticum aestivum | reverse complement strand
CTCTATCTTAGGGTAACGCGAGTCGAGGCGGACGTCGTCGCAGTAGCGACGACGGATGCCGAGACGAGCACATGACACGAATGCCACCCTGTCTATCTCAGGGTAAAGCGAGTTGAGGCGGACATCGTCGAGGTTGCGACGACGGACGCCGAGACGAGCACGTGGCACCACCGCCACCCTGTCTATCTTAGGGTAACGCGAGTCGAGGCGAACGACGTCGCGGTAGCGACGACGGACGCCGAGACGAGCACGTGACACCAATGCCACCCTGTCTATCTTAGGGTTACGTGAGTCGAGGCGGACGTCGTCGCGGTAGCGACGATGGGCGCCGAGATGAGCACGTGACACCAATGCCACCCAGTTTATCTTTGGTTAACGCGAGTCGAGGCGGATGTCGTCGCGGTAGCGACAGACGGACGCGACACGAGCACGTGACATGAATGCCACCCTGTCTATCTTAGGGTAACTCGAGTCGAGGCGGACGTCGTCGCGGTAGCGACGAC
>NW_025313973.1:0-503 GCF_018294505.1 Triticum aestivum | reverse complement strand
CAAAGCCACATCATCATTTTTCAATCCTGTCTGACTTCATTTGTTATTTTTCATGCATTTACTAATTATTTTGAGCTATAAGACCCTAAAATTGAAAAGCATTTCAAATGAACTCTGAAAAGGTTGAAATTTGGCATGATATCATCATTTCATCCACATAGCATGTGCAAGAAAGTTTAGAGGATTACGGCATAAACTGGATGCACTTCGTGTACAAAACGGACAATCTCTTTCAAAGTATCAGGATTTCATCCGGAAACTCGTCTGTTACAAAGGGATTTCATTTTTTAAAACTTATTTGAACTCCTGACTTTGCGTGTGTTCAAAATGCACCATTCAAAGCCACATCATCATTTTTCAAGCCTTTCTGACTTCATTTGTTATTTTTCATGCATTTACTAATTATTTTGAGCTATAAGACCCTAAAATTGAAAAGCATTTCAAATGAACTCTGAAAAGGTTGAAAGTTGGCATGATATCATCATTTCATCCACATAGCATGT
>NW_025313972.1:0-503 GCF_018294505.1 Triticum aestivum | reverse complement strand
TAGGTTAACGCGAGTCGAGGCGGACGTCGTAGCGGTAGCGACAGACGGACGCCGAGACGAGCACGTGACAAGAATGCCACCCTGTCTATCTTAGGGTAACTCGAGTCGAGGCAGACGTCGTCGCGGTAGCGACGACGGACGCCGAGACGAGCACATGACACCAATGCCACCCCGTCTATCTTAGGGTTACGCGAGTCGAGGCGGACGTCGTCGCGGTAGCGACGACGGACTCCGAGATGAGCACGTGACACCAATGCCACCCTGTCTATTTTAGGGTAACGCGAGTCGAGACGGACGTCGTGACTGTAGCGATGACGGTCGCCGAGATGAGCACGTGGCACCACCGCCACCCTGTCTATCTTAGGGTAACTCGAGTTGAGGCGGACGTCATCGCGGTAGCAACGATGGACGCCGAGATGAGCACGTTACACGAATGCCACCCTGTTTATCTTAGGGTAACGGGAGTCGAGGCGGATGTCGTCGTGGTAGCGATGACGGACGCT
>NW_025313971.1:0-503 GCF_018294505.1 Triticum aestivum | reverse complement strand
CAGTTTGTACACGAAGTGCGTCCAGTTTTTTTGTGACCCACTCTACTCTTTCGCACATGCTATGCGGGTGAAATGATGATACCATGCCAAGTTAAAACATTTTTAGAGCTCATTTTGTAGTGATTTTCAATTTGACGGTCATTTAGCTCTCTAAACAATTAGGTAAATGACCGAAAAACAACAAATGTTGTCAGAACATGTTGGAAATTGATGACATCGCTTTGAATGCTGCATACTGAACACTAAAGAAGTCCGGAGTTCAAATAAGTTTTAAAAACATTGAAGTGCCCGTGTAATAGATGAGTTCTCGTCTGAAACCCTGATACTCCGAAAGAGTGTGTCTAGTTTGTACACAAAGTGCGTCTAGTTTTTGCCGTGACCCTCTCTACCCTTTTGCACATGCTATGTGGGTGTAATGATGATACCATGCCAAGTTTCAACATTTTCAGAGTTCATTTTGTAGTGATTTTCAATTTCACGGTCATTTAGCTCTCTAAACAATT
>NW_025313970.1:0-503 GCF_018294505.1 Triticum aestivum | reverse complement strand
CAGCAGCCCAAAGGGCGGGAAACGGCGGCCTTTTGTCCCGGTTGGTGGCACCAACCGGGACTAAAGGTGGTCATTGGTACCGGTTCGTGGCACCAACCGGGACCAATGCCCACCATTAGTCCCGGTTGGTGCCACCAACCGGGACCAAAGGCCTTGTGGTGTTGCGCCCGCGTTGAAAGTTTAGTCCCTCCTCGCTAGTTGAGAGGGGTGCGCAGTGGTTTATAAGACCCACTGCCGCACCCCTCTCAAGCTTCTCTCCATTGCAGGCTTACGGGCCTAATTGTCACTGCTATGCCTGTGGGCCTACTGGGCCTCCTGCGGGCCTGAATCCTGGCCCATCGATGGGTTTCTAGTCGTATTCAGGCCGTGGGGGCCCAGTAGGTGGCAATTTTTTTGTTTTTTTTTTGTTTTTTTGTTGCTTTATTTATTTTATTTTCTTTTGTTTTTTGCTTTATTTTTTAATTCTTTATGCTTTTAGTTTTAGAAAAATTACAAACTTTTTG
>NW_025313969.1:0-503 GCF_018294505.1 Triticum aestivum | reverse complement strand
GTCTTAGCGTAATGCGAGTCGAGGTGGACGTCGTCGCGGTAGCGACGACGGACGCCGAGACGAGCACGTGACACCATTCCCACCCTGTCTGACCGTAACGCTAGTCGAGGCGGACGTCGTCGCGGTAGCGACGACGGACGCCGAGACGAGCACGTGACACCATTCCCATCCGGTCTTAGCGTAATGCGAGTCGAGGCGGACGTCGTCGCGGTAGCGACGACGGACGCCGAGACAATCACGTCACACCACTCCCATCCTGTCTTAGCGTAACGCGAGTCGAGGCGGACGTCGTCGCGGTAGCGACGACGGGCGCCGAGACGAGCACGTGACACCATTCCCACCTTGTCTTAGCGTAACGCGAGTCGAGGCGGACGTCGTCGCGGTAGCGACGATGGACGCCGAGATGAGCACGTGACACCACTGCCACCCTGTCTTAGCGTAACGCGAGTCGAGGCGGATGTCGTCGCGGTAGCGACGACGGACGCCGAGACGAGCACGTGACA
>NW_025313968.1:0-503 GCF_018294505.1 Triticum aestivum | reverse complement strand
TCATACGGAAACTTGTCTGTTACAAAGGGATTTCAGTTCTTTTGAACTTATTTGAACTCCATAGTTTTTCTGTGCTCAAAATGCACCATTCAAAGCCACATCATCAATTTTCAACCCTATATGACTTCATTTGTAATTTTTCATGCATTTACAGGTTATTCTGAGCTATAAGGCCCTGAAATTGAAAAGCATTTCAAATGAACTCTGAAAAGGTTGAAAGTTGGCATGGTATCATCATTTGACCCACATAGCATGTGCAAGAAAGTAGAGAGGGTTACGGCAAAAACAGGATGCACTTCGTGTACAAAACGGACAATCTCTTTCGAAGTATCAGGGTTTCATACGTAAACCCGTCTGTTACAAAGGGGTTTCATTTTTTTTGAACTTATTTGAACTCCATAGTTTTTCTGTTCTCAAAATGCAACATTCCAAGCCACATCATTAATTTTCTACCCTTTCTGACTTCATTTGTTATTTTTCACGCAATTACTGGTTATTTTGAG
>NW_025313967.1:0-503 GCF_018294505.1 Triticum aestivum | reverse complement strand
GTTTTTTAAACTTATTTGAGCTCCGAACTTCTTTTGTGTTCAGTATGCAGCATTCAAAGCGACATCATCAATTTCCAACATGTTCTGACATCATTTGTTGTTTTTCGGTCATTTACCTAATTATTTAGAGAGCTAAATAACCGTGAAATTGAAAATCACTACAAAATGAATTCTGAAAATGTTGAAACTTGGCATGGTATCATCATTTCACCCCCATAGCATGTGCGAAAGAGTAGAGAGGGTCACGGCAAAAACTGGACGCACTTCGTGCACAAACTGGACAAACTCTTTCGGAGTATCAGGGTTTCGGACGAGAACTCATCTGTTACATGGGCACTTCAATGTTTTTTAAACTTATTTGAACTCCGGACTTCTTTTGTGTTCAATATGCAGCATTCAAAGTGATGTCATCAATTTCCAACATGTTATCACGTCATTTGTTGTTTTTCGGTCATTTACCTAATTGTTTAGAGAGCTAAATGACCGTGAAATTGCAAATCACT
>NW_025313966.1:0-503 GCF_018294505.1 Triticum aestivum | reverse complement strand
ATCAGTAAATGCATGAAAAATAACAAATGAAGTCAGAAAGGGTTGAAAATTGATGATGTGGCTTTGAATGGTGCATTTTGAACACAGAAAAACTATGGAGTTCGAATAAGATCAATAAAATGAAATCCCTTTGTAACAGACGAGTTTCCATGTGAAACCGTGATACTTCGAAAGAGATTGTCCGTTTTGTACACGAAGTGCATCCAGTTTTTGGCGTAAGCCTCTCTACTTTCTTGCCCATGCTATGTGGGTGAAATGATGACACCATGCCAACTTTCAACCTTTTCAGAGTTCATTTTTAGTGCTTTTTTCAATTTCAGGGTCTTATATCTCAAAAAAATCAGTAAATGCATGAAAAATAACAAATGAAGTCAGAAAGGGTTGAAAATCGATTATGTGGCTTTGAATGGGGCGTTTTGAAAACAGCAAAACTAGGAGTTCAAATAAGTTCAAGAAAATGAAATCCCTTTGTAACAGACGAGTTTCCGTGTGAAACCCTGATA
>NW_025313965.1:0-503 GCF_018294505.1 Triticum aestivum | reverse complement strand
AAATAGCAAATGATGTCAGAAAGTTTTGGAAATTGATGACGTTGCTTTGAATGGTGTGTACGGAACGCAAAAAAGTCTGGAGTTGTAATAAGTTTAAAAAAAATGAAGTGCCCATGTAACGGATGAGTTCTCATCAGAAACCCTGATACTTCGAAAGAGATTGTCCAGTTTGTACACGAAGTGCGTCCAGTTTTTGCCGTAACCCAATCTACTCTTTTGCACATCCTATGTGGGTGAAATGATGATACCATGCAAAGTTTTGACATTTTCAGAGTTCATTTTGTAGTGATTTTCAATTTCACGGTCATTTAGCTCTCTAAACAAATCGGTAAATGACTAAAAAACAGCAAATGATGTCAGAAAGTTTTGGAAATTGATGACGTCGCTTTGAATGGTGTGTACGGAACGCAAAAAAGTCTGGAGTTGTAATAAGTTCAAAAAAATGAAGTGCCCATGTAACAGATGAGTTCTCATCAGAAACCGTGATACTTCGAAAGGAATTG
>NW_025313964.1:0-504 GCF_018294505.1 Triticum aestivum | reverse complement strand
CTAGTATTATTGAAACTAAAATTATATAAAATTGATGCAACTAAAATTATCGAAGTATTTTCTGTTCAAAATCATTGAAAGCAAAAATAATTTTCATAAAGAACTTTTTTGTTAGAAACTTTAATAGCAAAAAGAATTATCATAAAGTAAAATAAATAAGTAATTAGAAACAAAATAAAATAAAATAAATAAGTTTTTTGTTGTAAGTAGAAACAAAACAAAATAAATAAAGCAAAAAAACAAAAAAACAGGGAAAAAATAAAAATTATGCCACCTACTGGGTCACCATGGCCTGAATACGACTAGAAACCCATCCATGGGCCAGGATTCAGGCCCGCAGAAGGCCCAGTAGGCCCACAGGCATGTACAGAGAGGTTAGGCCCGTAAGCCTGCTTTAGAGAGGAGCTCGACAGCTCAGGCGCACCGCACCTTATAAACAGGTGCGGCTCTCTCTCAGCTAGCGAGGTGGGACTAAACTCCCACCACCACGCCGCTGTGCAAGGC
>NW_025313963.1:0-504 GCF_018294505.1 Triticum aestivum | reverse complement strand
TGGCATGTACGAAGAGGTGGCACGCGTCTCCGGGGTGGGCCTCCCCTCACGGATGGTGCCGCCGCCGGCACCTGGTGGGGGGAAACAGACGCGTCAGGTCTACATGGACGGGATCTTGCCATGGGTATGTCCCGGATGTTTCTCCAAAGTATTCCCATGGACTGACCTAACACAACCGGGTGGAAATATCCACTGCTCAAAGCCCGTCCGTGCAAAGTCAAAGGGCTAGATCCCGTGGTCAAACGCTACAGGGTTAGGCGGGACGGGGGTCCTGGGGGGAGGGGTAGCAATGCCACCCAAGCGTTGCACCGGGCCCTCATACATGCGGGATGGTGTGGTGGCATGTCCGAAGAGGCGGCACGCGTCTCTGTGGTGTGCCCCCCCCTCATGGATGGTGTCGCCACCGGCACCTGGAAGGGGGGGAACATACGCGTCGGGTCTACACGGAGGGGATCTTGCCGTGGGTTTGGCCAGGATGTTGCTTCAAAGTGTTCCTATGGACAG
>NW_025313962.1:0-504 GCF_018294505.1 Triticum aestivum | reverse complement strand
GGGTGCGGGGGCGGCGGGGGTGGAGTCCGGTGAGGGTCGGGGCAGCGCGCGGGTGGATCTGGTGGCGAGGGAGAGAGGGTCGAAGGGGATCTGGCGAGGGAGAGGGAGGATAGCTAGGGGGAAGCTTACTAATGGCGCACCACACCTCGGTGCGCCATTAGAAATCTTTTTTTAGATAGCAATGGCGCACCCCACAGCGGTGTGCCTTTAGAATGTTTTTTTATTACAGTTCAAGCACAGGTTATATTGCACCTAACCCAATCCACATCAGAACCCGCCCACTAGCCCGATTGGTCAGCATGCAGCACACACACCAGGAGGTCCTGGGTTTGATTCCCAGGCTCCGCAATATTTTTTTTGCATTTTAAATGCTATTTGATATTTATTTGTGTTTAAATATGTTCAAACTTGTTTAAATCATAACAGTAATATTTTATTATAAAAACAGTAATAATTTTTTAAAAAATATGTTCAAATTTGTTACTTGAAAATATCATCGGTGGC
>NW_025313961.1:0-504 GCF_018294505.1 Triticum aestivum | reverse complement strand
GTGTACAAAACGGGCAATCTCTTTCAAAGTATCGGGATTTCATACGGAAACTCGTCTGTTACAAAGGGATTTCATTTTTTAAAACTTATTTGAACTCCTGAATTTTTGTGTGTTCAAAATGCACTATTCAAAGCCACATCATCATTTTCAATCCTTTCTGACTTCATTTGTTATTTTTCATGCATTTACTAATTATTTTGAGCTATAAGACCCTAAAATTGAAAAGCATTTCAAATGAACTCTGAGAAGGTTGAAAGTTGGCATGGTATCATCATTTCATCCACATAGAATGTGCAAGAAAGTTGAGAGGGTCCCGACAAATACTGGATGCACTTCGTGTACAAAACGGACAATCTCTTTCAAAGTATCAGCATTTCATACGGAAACACGTATGTTACAAAGGAATTTCATTTTTAAATACTTATTTAACTCCTGACTTTTTGTGTGTTCAGAATGCACCATTCAAAGCCGAATCATCATTTTTCAATCCTTTCTGACTTCATT
>NW_025313960.1:0-504 GCF_018294505.1 Triticum aestivum | reverse complement strand
AGCAATTGATGTCAGAACGTGTTGGAAATTGATGACGTCGCTTTGAAAGATGCATACTGAATGCAAAAATAGGCTGCAGTTCAAATAAGTTTAAAAAACATTGAAGTGCCCGTGTAACAGATGAGTTCTCGTCCGAAACCTTGATACTCCGAAACAGATTGTCCAGTTTGTACACGAGGTGCGTCCAGTTTTCGCCGTGACCCTCTCTACTCTTTTGCACATGCTATGCGGGCGAAATGATGATACCATGCCAAGTTCCAACATTTTTAGAGTTCATTTTGTAGTGATTTTCAATTTCACCGTCATTTAGCTCTCTAAACAATTCGGTAAATGACTGAAAACAGCAGATGATGTCAGAACGTGTTGGAAATTGATGATGTCGCTTTGAAAGATGCATACTGAACGCAAAATAGGCTGGAGTGCAAATAAGTTTAAAAAACATTGAAGTGCCCGTGTAACAGATGAGTTCTCGTCCGAAACCCTGATACTCCGAAAGAGATTGTC
>NW_025313959.1:0-504 GCF_018294505.1 Triticum aestivum | reverse complement strand
TAAACAAATCGGTAGATGACTGAAAAACAGCAGATGATGTCAGAACATGTTGGAAATTGATGACGTCGCTTTCAAAGATGCATACTGAACGCAAAAATAGGCTGGAGTTCAAATAAGTTTAAAAAACATTGAAGTGCCCGTGTAACAGATGAGTTCTCGTCCGAAACCCTGATACTCTGAAAGAGATTGTCCAGTTTGTACACGAGGTGCGTCCAGTTTTCGTCATGACCCTCTCTACTCTTTTGCACATGCTATGCGGGTGAAATGATGATACCATGCCAAGTTCCAACATTTTCAGAGTTAATTTTGTAGTGATTTTCAATTTCACCGTCATTTAGCTCTCTAAACAAATCGGTAGATGACTGAAAAACAGCAGATGATGTCAGAACGTGTTGGAAATTGATGACGTCGCTTTCAAAGATGCATACTGAACGCAAAAATAGGCTGGAGTTCAAATAAGTTTAAAAAACATTGAAGTGCCCGTGTAACAGATGAGTTCTCGTC
>NW_025313958.1:0-504 GCF_018294505.1 Triticum aestivum | reverse complement strand
AAAACGCACGTGTAAGTAATATATTTACCGTGTTTTATTATTTTGCACGAGTGCGGTAAGTCATAGCTGGGTGCTCACGATTCACGGGTCCAGCGTCGGCGTTGTGGCGCGGCAAGCGTGCACTGGTGCGGTTGAGAGGGAGGGGTGGAAACCGCGTTAAACTGGTCTCCGTAGTTGAGAGGGAGCGGCCAAAGCAATGTACAATCGTCTTTGTAGTGGAGCTGGGAGGGGCAAGGATAAGGGACGAAGACCAGGGTAACATGTCGGATGCGATCATACCAGCACTAAAGCACCGGATCCCATCAGAACTTCGAAGTTAAGCGTGCTTGGGCGAGAGTAGTACTAGGATGGGTGACCTCCTGGGAAGTCCTCGTGTTGCATTCCCTTTTTAATTTTTTTCGCGCCGCTTGCAAAACAAAACGCACGTGTAAGTAATATATTTACCGTGTTTTATTATTTTGCACGAGTGCGGTAAGTCATAGCTGGGTGCTCACGATTCACGGG
>NW_025313957.1:0-504 GCF_018294505.1 Triticum aestivum | reverse complement strand
GGAGTCCGAGAAGTGAACACGGTTTTGGGTTATGTTTGACGTAAGTAGGAGTTTAGGATCACCTCTTGATCATTGCTAGTTGACGACCGTTCCTTTGATTCTCTTCTCGCTCTTATTTGCGTATGTTAGCCACCATATCATGCTTAGTCGCTGCTGCAACCTCACCACTTTACCCCTTCCTTTCCCATTAAGCTTTGCTAGTCTTGATACCCATGGTAATGGGATTGCTGAGTCCTCGTAGCTCACAGATTACTACAACAACAGTTGCAGGTACAGGTTTATGCGATGATCATGATGCGAGAGCGATGTTTGCTTGTTTGGAGTTATTCTTCTGCTTCTTCTTTGATTAGGGAATAGGTTCCAGGTCGGCAGCCTGGGCTAGCAGGGTGGATGTCGTTTGAGCTTCTGTTTGTGTTTCATCCATAGTCGGATGTTGATCTTATGTAAGATGATGTTGTATCCGTGTGGCATTTTATGCCTTTTGTATGTATCCCCATCTATTAT
>NW_025313956.1:0-504 GCF_018294505.1 Triticum aestivum | reverse complement strand
AAAAAAAAAAGATTTAATAAAATAAATAAATAAATAATTAAAATAATTAAAATATTAATTAGTTAATTAATTAAAGAAATAATTAACTTAATTGATCCTGATTAGATTAACCTAATCACCTAGTTAGTTAATTAATCTATTAGGTTAGTTAACAGTCAATGACAGCTGGGACCCACACGTCAGTTTGACCAGTTAACGCCCCTGTTGACTGCTGACGTCATGCTGACGTCATGATGACGTCAGCAGACACTGTTTTGGATAAGGTTGGATTTAAATGAATAAATAAAATCAGAAAATGATTTAAATCTTTAGAAAATCATATCTTTTAATCCGTAACTCGGATGAAAATACTTTCTACATGAAAGTTGCTCAGAACGACGAGACGATTCCGGATACGCAGCCCGTTCGTCCGCCACACCCCTCTAACCTATCGAACCCGCAACTTTCCCCTCCGGCTCCTCTGCCCGAAAACACGAAACACCGGGAATACTTTCCCGGATGTTT
>NW_025313955.1:0-504 GCF_018294505.1 Triticum aestivum | reverse complement strand
TCCGAGAAAGTTTAATACCCGCTCACAACAAAAGACAAAAGGGGAACTCCGGATGACATAGGAGCGCCGGATTGCAAAACGGACAACGGGGAAAATGCTCGGATGCATGAGACGAACACGTATGCAAAATGAGGTGCACATGATGACATGATATGAAATGCATATGATGACATGGCAAAGTGCAACACGCAAGCACATGACATGGCAATGACGGCGAATAACTGGCAGACACCTGGCGCATCGAATCCGGGGCGTTACAACACTCCTCCACTAACAAGAGATCTCGTCCCGAGATCTTAGGACCGAGACGGACGGGAAAAAGGGAAGAGGTGAAACAAGAACTCAAGAGAAGAAGCAAAGAATCGAGAGCACTCGAGAAGAAAAGAGAAACGACGAGGATGCCGAGAATCGAAAACCCACGGAAACAGATAGACTATGAAACGACTCGTTCTAACCGGAGTGGTTAGAATGAGAAACGAAACGAATAAGGCTGAAAGGATTTAG
>NW_025313954.1:0-504 GCF_018294505.1 Triticum aestivum | reverse complement strand
TGATGACCGAAACGTAAACGCACCCCAGGGTTCGTTAATCGTGGAAATCACACCGGAACCCCAAAATAGTGAGTAATAGTCCACGAAACGTGCTAGAATGGGCAAAAACTGTGAGTGTTGATGACCGAAACGTAAACGCACCCCAGGGTTCGTTAATCGTGGAAGTCACTCGGGGACCCCAAAATAGTGAGTAATAGTCCACGAAACGTGCCAGAATCGACAAAAAATGTGAGTGTTCATGACCGACACGTAAGCGCACCTTGGGGTTCAACAACTATGAAACCGGTTTGGGCCCCAAAACAGTGAGTAATAGTCCATGAAACGGGCCAGAATTGGCCAAATCTGTGAGTGTTGATGACTGACACGTAAGCTCGCCTTGGGGTTCAACAACTATGGAAATTCGTTTGGGGCCCAAAAATGGTGAGTAATAGTCCACAAAACGGGTCAGAATCGGCCAAAACCGCTAGTGTTGATGACCAAAACATAAACGCACACCAGGGTTCG
>NW_025313953.1:0-504 GCF_018294505.1 Triticum aestivum | reverse complement strand
CAGAATCAATCGAGTTTTCAATTCGCCATCTGAAATTTCGGCGAATTAGCCGGTCTCTCGTTGTCAGGCATCATTGTGCCGGGCTGCCGGCCACCCTTGGACAGCATGCAGCCAGATCATCCATCGAGCTGTGTCGATCTCAATGCGGACGCCTATATAAACCACACTGCCACTCAGCCGACCCATCATCCATCCATTAACTCAGACATGGCAGTTTCGAGAGCGCTCGTCCTCGGCGTCCTGCTGGCGATCGCCGTCGCCAATGCCGAGGCAGCGTCCGTCGTGGTCGGCCAGGTCAAGTGCACCGACTGCACCAGGAAGAACTTGAAGGCCGAGGAAGCCTTCAAGGGTAAGCGCTAGCTAGCTACAGTGTAAATGCATGAATGCATGATGGTGCTCTGCTCACTATTGTTCTGCCATGAATGCACAACTGATCTTCAGGTGGCGATCAAGTGCAAGAACGTCCACCGCGACTACGAGAGCAAGGCGGTGGGTGCCCTGGAC
>NW_025313952.1:0-504 GCF_018294505.1 Triticum aestivum | reverse complement strand
AGCAACAAAGAAAACAAAAAAAGTGTTTTCAAATTTGGAAACTAATGGTACTAACAGAAAGTTTATAATTTTTCTAAAACTAAAAGCAAAAAGAATTAAAAAATAAAGCAAAAAACAACAAAAAATAAATAATGCAGAAAGCAAAACCAAAAAACTGGAAAAAAAATAAAAATAGCAACAATAAGTATTTTGTTGTAAGTAGAAACAAAATAAAATAAATAAAGCAACAAAGAAAACAAAAAAAAGTGCCACCTACTGGGCCCCCACGGCCTGAATACGACTAGAAACCCTACCATGGGCCAGGATTCAGGCCCGCGGGAGGCCCACAGGCAGAGACAGCAGGGTTAGGCCCGAAAGCCTGCAGTTGAGAGGAGCTCGAGTGGGTGGGCGCAGCAGCGCTTATAAACCACACTCGAGCTCTCTCAACTAGCGAGATGGGACTAAACTTTTCGGCGCGGGGCAGCACAGGGCCTTTGGTCCCGGTTGGTGGCATCAACCGGGACT
>NW_025313951.1:0-504 GCF_018294505.1 Triticum aestivum | reverse complement strand
TTTTTTTTTTTGAAAGAAATTGACCTGGGTGGCGGCGCCGCGGCACACCAATCCGTGCAGCGAGGAGAAGGGGAGACGCGAGGAAGGAGCAGCACAACGGCGGTGGGGAGCTGCGCCGGTTGGGGCAGAGTGCCTCGTCGGTGGTGGTGGGCATGCCATCGGGAAGGTGTTGGTCCGTCACCGGGAGGTGGAGACGTCGCGCCATGGCGGCTCGCGGTGGCGGGGCTGGGGCCGGTGGCGCGCGGCGGCAGGGTTTGGGACTGCGGCGTGCGGTGGCGGGGCTGTGTAGGGGTGGTGGTGTAGGGATGGTGGTGTACTGGTGCGCAGGTCGTCGGGTGAGGCGGCCCACGGGAGATAGAGAGGGAGGGAGGCGCGCCGCGGACGGCGAGGGAAGCACGCCGGCGGATGGAGGCGGGTCGTCGGCAGGAGGCAAGTTGGGGGCGGGGGTCGACGACGGGAGGCATATCTCCCCTATATAATATATATATATATATATATATATAT
>NW_025313950.1:0-504 GCF_018294505.1 Triticum aestivum | reverse complement strand
CCCATGCCTGATTTTCATCTGACCGCCGGTCAAAGTCACATGCTGACCCATTTCATCACTGAAGAGAAATGGATGTTTGAAAAGGCAAGAGAGATTAAGAAAGCTCAATACAGAAAGGAGAAGCTCCTGAAGAAAAACGTTGTCACAATGACACCTGAGGAACTTCTCCAGGCTCAGTCTGAAATTCAAGCCCTCAGCAAGGATTTTGATGCCTACTATGCTGATTGGCAAGGAGCCAAAGTCAGATTCGTTAACCTGATGAAGAAATTCACCAATGTTGCTGCTCCAACGCAACATGAAATTCCTCAGGCTGAAGTCTCAGCTCAGCTGACTGAAGAACATGCCAGCACCGCTGATGAAGTTCAGGCTGCTGATGAAAATGCTAGTTCCAGGGCTGATGATCCTATTCCAGCCGCTGAAAAAATTGCCAGGGCATCCACTAGTGGTGCGCCTGAAGAAACTGAAGATGTCAGGGCAACTGCATCAGTTGCGCCTGAAGAAAAT
>NW_025313949.1:0-504 GCF_018294505.1 Triticum aestivum | reverse complement strand
ACTGGGAGAATTTATCGAACAAGGAGCTTCATGATAAGTTTCAGCAAATGATGACTGAACAGGTGCAAGATGTGCTGAACAATTTTGAAGAGGCCATGGAGAAGATCACTGGCCTTGAGAAGACGTTCTAAACAAAGCTCGATAACAAGTCTAATGAATTGCTCGCGCGTCTTCCACCACCACCACCCGCTGCACCTAACGCACCTCTCCAACAACAACAACAACGACTACCTCCACGTCGCGAAACAGGCCTCCGCCGAGCAAGCCGTGTTCCTCTTGCGTTTGGCCAAACTGTTGGTGCTGCTGTTGATACTTCTGTGGCTCCTGCTGCTGATGCGGAGGAGGATGATTATGTGGGAGATTATGAGGATGAGGTTGATCAAAATCAGCACTACGTGCAGCCACCTGTACCACCACCAGCAGGTCGACCTCAGGTATATATTCGTAATGGTAGGCCTGCACCACCACCTCAGGTACGAGATGATGTCCATATTCCTAAACTGA
>NW_025313948.1:0-504 GCF_018294505.1 Triticum aestivum | reverse complement strand
CGGAGAGGATCCGGCTGGATCTGTGACCAGCGGTGAGTAGAGAGAGAGAGAGTGTGGCCACCGCTGTCGTGTTTAGATCTGGAGAGGCCGAGACGGTGTGAAGAGAGCAACACTAGCAAGCAAGCGCGGAGGCTCCTGTCTATATGGTGGAGTAGTACTTAGTTTTATTTTGTCTACCGGAGCCGGCTTGACCTCATCAATGATTGTCGAGAAGTCTTCATGCACGTGGCCCGGAGGCGCAGTTGTCGTCATTTTGATCTGAAGCGCCGGATTATAACATATAACATAAAAAATGCCACATGACAAGAAATCATAACCTCACTGCCCAAAGGAGACAACATGAATCCCGACGGACAAACTAGACGAGGAACAAATCTCAAATTAAAGATAAACTCGTATAAAAGGGGTCCGTCGATAGATGTCCTAATTAACATAGCGGGCTTGACCTAGATGGCAGCCGAGTAGTCACTATTCGTGCATGTGCCCCCAATGACTAGCCCAACT
>NW_025313947.1:0-504 GCF_018294505.1 Triticum aestivum | reverse complement strand
TCAAATAATTATGCAAGATTAACAAGAAGGACAAAAGACCAAACCTTGTTCTCCCTCCGGTCTTTTTTTTTTGTTTGCGTTTAACTTCCAGCCCACATACCAAGGAGAGGAGCGTTCAGCAAAAAAAGGACTATTTTGCCCCTGGATTGCTACGGAGGAGACGCTGGGTAGTTACTCTGCGCATGCGAACGATTGGCTCAGCCTGCAGCCTCCAATTCTCGCACCCACGTACTCCTCACTCTCTCTCCTCTCCATCTCTCTGCACACGGCTCTATGAAAAATCTTCTCTGCATCCGCACCAATCTCTTACCCCGTTGCATGTCCTATGAGCAGGAAGGGACGAGGGATATGGGAGAGAGAGAGATGGGAATTATTGCGGCTTCGCGTGTGTTCGAAACAGAAGGGATCAGAGGGGTACTATTGGAAAGAGCAGCACAAATATGCTATGGCGCAGAGCATTGTGGGAAAAACGGGATTTCCTTAGATGCAAACAAAAAAGGACCG
>NW_025313946.1:0-504 GCF_018294505.1 Triticum aestivum | reverse complement strand
ATATATATATATATGTATTGACCCCCTTCTTAAAATTAGATGTTTTGGATGCGGGATGAACTCCTAGCACCAGATCGCATGCGAGCAATTCAAGAGGAATTGGCGGCATTCTTTCTTGACCACGTGATCGCTGAAGACGGAGAATACTATGTGGACCACGCGTCCGTATTTTAGGAGATTATATATTTGTAAAAGATAATTATTGTATATATGTAGCCGGTAGTGTCGGATAGATATACAAGAACTTGTTTGTTCGACCAATCTCTCGGAGAAGGAGAGGTGGTCGATATCACTTCTCTCTGTATGCATATATGTTCATGACGATCTTCTGTTTGCTTACTAGCTAGATAGCGTGTCTAGCTAGTCCTCTCTATACGTATGTATGTATGGTACATAGCGTCGACCAAGCACGGACAAAAGAGAGGACACTTCTCTCTATTAATTAGCTAGCTATAGCACAATATATGAAACACCTAAATTAACCCCCCAAAACCCCCCAAACCC
>NW_025313945.1:0-504 GCF_018294505.1 Triticum aestivum | reverse complement strand
CGAAGAAGAAAAAAGGGGAGAAGAAAGGAATAGAGGAGAAGATCGAAGAAAAAAGAAGAAAAAAAAGAGGAGAAGAAGAAAGGAATAGAGGAGAAGAAGAAGAAATAGAATTATTCTATTTTTTCTTCTTCTCCTCTTTTTTTCTTCTTTTCTTCTCTTCTTATTTTTTTCTCCTCTCCTCTTCTTCTCCTTTCTTCTTCTCTTTCTTCCTTTTCTTATTTTCCTTTTTCCACTCCTTCTTTTTCTTCTTCTTCTTCCTTCTTCCTTCTTCCTCTTTTCTTCCTTTTCCTTATTTTACTTTCTCCTCTACACTAACCTAAAATTGATATTTACTAATTAACAACCTAAATAAAAAACTTAATACATATATGAAAAAACATCATATGAAAAAAACATCATATGCACAAAAAACATCATATGAACATGATATGAAAAAACATCATATCAACATCATCACATATATGAAAAAAAACATCGGAAGGCCGCCGGATCGTGGGGCGGTGC
>NW_025313944.1:0-504 GCF_018294505.1 Triticum aestivum | reverse complement strand
CATGACCTTTGCTAAAAAATGGACATATTGAGCGCCTGAAATTCACCGGAACGGAAATGAATCAACATTCCGGCGTGACATAGGCCACTCAGATCACTTACCCTACACATAATCATCATGTCCAAATGACATGTCCAAATTTCAAATATGACATGTCCACATATCACATGTCCACTTCAAATTTGCATATAAAAGGAAGAAAAATATATAACTTGAAGAAAAAACCTAGCTAAATTCATAACTAAATATATAACCTAATTAACCATCTGCTCTAACTAAAACCTAAGTAAATTAACCAAAAAAACCTAGCTACCATAGAGAGGAGGTGCGGTGGGGGGCTTATAGAGGGTGCCGGTCCGACGACGGCCGAGGTTGGGAGGGGGTCGGGGTCGAGCACCGGGGCCAGAGCCGGGGTCGGGGCCGGGCCGTGGGCGAGCGCCGGGGCCGGAGCCGGGGTCGGGGTCGGGGCCGGAGCCGGCGCCGGGGTTGGAGTCGGAGTCGGGG
>NW_025313943.1:0-504 GCF_018294505.1 Triticum aestivum | reverse complement strand
GCCAAGTTCCAACATTTCCAGAGTTCATTTTGTATTGATTTTCAATTTCACCGTCATTTAGCTCTCTAAACAAATCGGTAAATGACTGAAAAACAACAAATGATGTCAGATCGTTTTGGAAATTGATGACATCACTTTGAATGATGCATACTGAACGCAAAAATAGGCTGGAGTTCAAAAAAGTTTAAAAACATTGAAGTGCCCGTGTAACAGATGAGTTCTCGTCTGAAACCCTGATACTCCGAAAGAGATTGTCCAGTTTGTACACGAGGTGCGTCCAGTTTTCGCCGTGACCCTCTCTACTCTTTTGCACATGCTATGCGGGTGAAATTATGATACCATGCCAAGTTCCAACATTTTCAGAGTTTATTTTGTAGTGATTTTCAATTTCACCGTCATTTAGCTCTCTAAACAAATCGATAAATGACTGAAAAATAGCAAATGATGTCAGAACGTGTTGGAAATTGATGACGTCGCTTTGAATGTTGAATACTGAACACAAAA
>NW_025313942.1:0-504 GCF_018294505.1 Triticum aestivum | reverse complement strand
CCCAAGAAGGCGTCACCACCAGAGCCTTTGGCAGGCGAGGACTACCTTTGTTAGGATAAGCTGTACTAGATGTCCCCTTTCGAATTAGCCGTTGTGGCATCCCTTCCCGCTCAATATTTGGGAAGAGGACAAGGGCCTCTATAAATAGGACTAGCCACCACGTTAGAGGGAGATCGATCCTCACACCCACTAGTTCGCCAAGCACAAGAGCACCTCAGCTCAGGAGGCTGTTCTTCCCCTTGTACTATTCATCCTCAGCCCAAGAGGCAATCCACCACCACCACCACACTGGAGTAGGGTATTACACTGCAACGGTGGCACAAACCAGTATAAATCTCGTGTCTCGTGTGTTGTGAGTTCGTGTGCCTAGCCTAGAGATCGCGAAGTGTTTGAGGGCGTGATCAGTGAGGGAGAGATCTTCGCGCGCACCCCAGTGTTCGAACCTTAAGGGTTTTGCCGGAACCCGAAAGCTGACATTTGGCGCACCAGGTAGGGGTGCGCCGG
>NW_025313941.1:0-504 GCF_018294505.1 Triticum aestivum | reverse complement strand
AGTATGCATCATTCAAAGCGACGTCATCAATTTCCAAGACGTTCTGACATCATTTGCTGTTTTTCAGTCATTTACCGATTTGTTTAGAGAGCTAAATGACGGTGAAATTGAAAATCACTAGAAAATGAACTCTGAAAATGTTGGAACTTGGCATGGTATCATCATTTCGTCCGCATAGCATGTGCAAAAGAGTAGAGAGGGTCACGGCGAAAACTGGACGCACCTCGTGTACAAACTGGACAATCTCTTTGGAGTATCAGGGTTTCCGACAAGAACTCATCTGTTACACAGGCACTTCAATGTTTCTTAAACTTATTTGAACTCCAGCCTATTTTTGCATTCAGTATGCATCATTCAAAGCGACGTCATCCATTTCCAACACGTTCTGACATCATTTGCTGTTTTTCAGTCATTTACCGATTTGTTTAGAGAGCTAAATGACGGTGAAATTAAAAATCACTACAAAATGAACTCTGAAAATGTTGGAACTTGGCATGGTATCAT
>NW_025313940.1:0-504 GCF_018294505.1 Triticum aestivum | reverse complement strand
ACCCCTTCCGATAAAAAAAAGATGAAGAAGAAGAAAAAAAAGAGGAGAAGAAAGAATAGAGAAGCTCCTCTATTATTTCTTCTCCTCTTTTTTTTCTTCTTCCTCTTCTTTTTTATCCTCTTCTTCCTCTCATGTTCGACGACCCTCGACCCCGATAACATTTTTTTCCCCGATAACATATTTTTCTCCGAGATAGTTAGTGTTCCCGAGTGAACCGGAGGGGGACATTGGTCATATCGGATTCGTCATATTTTCTACGAATATTCTATATACATACATCCATCGATATCATTCCATACATACATATACATCTACATTATATATGAACAAAAAAATATCAAAATTCATCATACATACATGTACAGTATATATGAACAAAAATTATAAACTTTCTCCCCAACTCATACATACATACATACATACATCTACATCATATCAATATTTTGCAAATTAAGGAGCAGGGAAGGAAGGAAGGGGGGAGGATGGGGCGGTAGCTACCTCTCC
>NW_025313939.1:0-504 GCF_018294505.1 Triticum aestivum | reverse complement strand
AGCTAGGAAGGGAAGAAGAAGAAAAAGAATGATAGGAAAGAAGAAAATAAGAAGAAAGAAATAAGAAGAGGAGAGGAAGAAGAGGAGAAATAAATAAGAAGTCGGAAAAAGAAGAATAAGAAGAGGAGAAGAAGAAAGGAATAGAGGAGAAGAAGAAAAAATAGATTTCTATTTTTTCTTCTTCTCCTCTATTCCTTTCTTCTTCTCCTCTTTTTTTCCTCCATCTTCTCCTCTATTCCTTTCTTCTTCTCCTCTACTATTCATCCAGCGCTCACTGCTAGGAAAAGGGCTATAGATGATATGGCCACTAATGGCGCACCAGACATCTGGTGCGCCATTAGTGTCCAATTACTAATGGCGCACCACATCCACGGTGCGCCATTAGTAACAATTTTTTTTCATTTTTTTTCAGAACTAATAATGGCGCACTGTCAACTGGTGCGCCATTACTAATTTTTTTTCAAAAAAAAATCATTATTGGTTTTATTTTTTTTCAAAACTAGT
>NW_025313938.1:0-504 GCF_018294505.1 Triticum aestivum | reverse complement strand
TCATTTAGCTCTCTAAACAAATCGGTAAATGACCGAAAAACCGCAAATGATGTCAGAACGTGTTGGAAATTGATGACGTCGCTTTGAATTATGCATACTGAACGCAAAAATAGGCTGTAGTTCAAAAAATTTAAAAAACATTGAAGTGCCCGTGTAACAGATGAGTTCTCGTCCGAAACCCTGATACTCCGAAAGATATTGTCCAGTTTGTACACGAGGTGTGTCCAGTTTTCGCCGTGACCCTCTCTACTCTTATGCACATGCTATGCGGGTGAAATGATGATACCATGCGAAGTTCCAACATTTTCAGAGTTCATTTTGTAGTGATTTTCAATTTCACCGTCATTTAGATCTCTAAACAAATCGGTAAATGACTGAAAAACAGCAAATGATGTAGGAACGCGTTGCAAATTGATGACGTCGCTTTGAATGATGCATAGTGAACGCAAAAATAGGCTGGAGTTCAATAAAGTTTAAAAAACATTGAAGTGCCCATGTAACAGA
>NW_025313937.1:0-504 GCF_018294505.1 Triticum aestivum | reverse complement strand
TGTCAGAACGTGTTGGAAATTGATGGCGTCGCTTTGAATGATGCATACTGAACGCAAAAATAGGCTGGAGTTCAAATAAGTTTAAAAAACATTGAAGTGCCCGTGTAACAGATGAGTTCTCGTCCCAAACCCTCATACTCCGAAAGAGATTGTCCAGTTTATACACGAGGTGCGTCCAGTTTTCGCCGTGACCCACTCAACTCTTTTGCACATGCTATGCGGGCGAAATAATGATACCATGCCAATTTCCAACATTTTCAGAGTTCATTTTGTAGTGATTTTAAATTTCACCGTCATTTAGCTCCCTAAACAAATCGGTAAATGACTGAAAAACAGCAATATGTCAGAACGTGTTGGAAAATTGATGACGTCGCTTTGAATGATGCATACTGAACGCAAAAATAGGCTGGAGTTCAAATAAGTTTAAAAAACATTGAAGTGCCCGTGTAACAGATGAGTTCTCGTCCGAAACCTTGATACTCCGAAAGAGATTGTCCAGTTTGT
>NW_025313936.1:0-504 GCF_018294505.1 Triticum aestivum | reverse complement strand
TAAACTTATTTGAACTCCAGCCTATTTTTGCATTTAGTATGCGTCATTCAAAGCGACATCATCAATTTCCAACACGTTCTGACATTATTTGCTGTTTTTCAGTCATTTACCGATTTGTTTAGGGAGCTCAATGACGGTGAAATTGAAAATCACTACAAAATGAACTCTGAAAATGTTGGAACTTGGCATAGTATCATCATTTCGCCCGCATAGCATGTGCAAAAGAGTAGAGAGGGTCACTGCGAAAACGGGACGCACCTCGTGTACAAACTGGACAATCTCTTTCGGAGTATCAGGGTTTCGAACGAGAACTCATCTGTTAGACGGGCACTTCAATTTTTTAAAACTTATTTGAACTCCAGCCTATTTTTGCGTTCAGTATGCATCATTCAAAGTGACGTCATCAATTTCCAACACGTTCTAACATCATTTGCTGTTTTTTAGTCATTTACCGATTTGTTTAGGAAGCTAAATGACAGTGAAATTGAAAATCACTACAAAATG
>NW_025313935.1:0-505 GCF_018294505.1 Triticum aestivum | reverse complement strand
TACACTGGAGTTGAACTAGCTCTATAGCCTAGTACAAATAATTTTACACTACAGTTGAACTAGCTCTATAAGCTAGTTCAAATAATTTTACACTAGAGTTGAACTAGCTCTATAAGCTAGTTCAAATAATTTTACACTAGAGTTGAACTAGCCCTATAGCCTAGTACAAATAATTTTACACTAGAGTTGAACTAGCTCTATAAGCTAGTTCAAATAATTTTACACTAGAGTTGAACTAGCTCTATAAGCTAGTTCATATAATTTTACACTAGAGTTGAACTAGCTCTATAAGCTTGCACAAATAATTTTACACTAGAGTTCAACTAGCTCTATAAGCTAGTTGAAATAATTTTACACTAGAGTTGAACTAGCTCTATAGCCTAATATAAATATTTTTTCACTAGAGTTGAACTAGCTCTATAAGCTTGTACAAATAATTTTACACTAGAGTTGACTAGCTCGATAGTCTAGTACAAATAATTTTACACTAGAGTTGAACTAGCTC
>NW_025313934.1:0-505 GCF_018294505.1 Triticum aestivum | reverse complement strand
GGATCACGATTGTGTGGGCGAAAACCGCACCCCATTTGGAGTCTCCTAGCTCCCTCTACCTACAAATATGTGGCCATCCCCGAAATTTTCGGGCAAACCCTAGCCACCGCTCCCCTCGCGCCGTCGGACACGTCCGGTCCGCGCCGGACGCGTCCGCCCTCCGCCGCTCGGCCAACCGGGAGCCGCCACGTGGCGCGTCCGCCGCCCCCGTGTCGCCGGCCCGCCTGGCCCGTCGCCGGCCCCCGCGGCCCGTCCCTGCCGCCAGCCGCCGCCGCCTCCCCGTCGCACGGCTGCGACCTCCACCGCCTCCGCCTCGCGCCGCCCGGCCGCCGCCCGGTTGCCGCCGCCGCCTGACGCGCTCCGGCCGGCCCCGCCCCGCCGGACGCCGCCGCCGTCGCCCGGCCGCGTCCCCCCGCCGGATCCGGCCGCCCCGGCCTCTTCCCCGACCGTCTTCCTCCTCCCCGAGCTCCTACTCCGGCGTGCATCGGCGTCCGTGCCCAGATCC
>NW_025313933.1:0-505 GCF_018294505.1 Triticum aestivum | reverse complement strand
AGAAAGGGTTGTAAATTGATGATGTGGCTTTGAATGGTGCATTTTGAACTCAGAAAAACAAGGGAGTTCAAATAAGTTCAACAAAATGAAATCCCTTTGTAACAGATGAGTTTCCATATGAAACCCTGATACTTCGAAAGAGATTATCCGTTTTGTACACGAAGTGCATCCAGTTTTTGCCGTAACCCTCTCTACTTTCTCGCACATGCTATGTGGGTGAAATGATAATACCATGCCAACTTGGAACCTTTTCAGAGTTCATTTCAAATGCTTTTCAATTTCATGGTCTTATAGCTCAAAATAATCAATAAATGCATGAAAAATAACAAATGAAGTCAGAAAGGGTTTTAAATGGATGATGTGGCTTTGAATGGTGCATTTTCAGCACAGAAAATAAGGGAGTTCAAATAAGTTCAAAAAAAATGAAATCACTTTGTAAGAGACAAGTTACCATATGAAACCCTGATACTTCGAAAGAAATTGTCCGTTTTGTACACGAAGTGCA
>NW_025313932.1:0-505 GCF_018294505.1 Triticum aestivum | reverse complement strand
TGGGAGGCTGGCTCACCACTCGGTAGGATTTTCAATCACTTAGGCGAGTACTGGACTACAGCTAAGCCCCCGAGTGGGAGGCTGGCTCACCACTCGGTAGGGTTTTCAAACAGTTAGGCGAGTACTGGACTTCAGCTAAGACCCCGAGTGGGAGGGTCGCTGTCCACTCCGTAGGATTTTCAAACACTTAGGTGAGTACTGGACTGCAGCTAAGCCCCCGAGTGGGAGGCTGGCTCACCACCTGGTAGGATTTTCAAACACTTAGGCGAGTACTGGACTGCAGCTAAGCCCCCGAGTGGGAGGCTGTCTCACCACTCGGTAGGATTTTCAAACACTTAGGCGAGTACTGGACTACAGCTAAGCCCCCGAGTGGGAGGGTCGCTCTCCACTCGGTAGGATTTTTCAAACTTAGGCGAGTACTGGACTGCAGCTAAGCCTCCGAGTGGGAGGGTCGCTCTCCACTCGGTAGGATTTTTCAAACTTAGGCGAGTACTAGACTGCAGCT
>NW_025313931.1:0-505 GCF_018294505.1 Triticum aestivum | reverse complement strand
TGTTACACGGGCACTTCAATGTTTTTTAAACTTATTTGAACTCCAGCCTATTTTTGCATTCAGTATGCATCTTTCAAAGCGACGTCATCAATTTCCAACACGTTCTGACATCATTTGCTCTTTTTCAGTCATTTACCGATTTGTTTAGAGAGCGAAATAACGGTGAAATTGAAAATCACTACAAAATGAACTCTGAAAATGTTTGAACTTGGCATGGTATCATCATTTCCCCCGCATAGCATGTGCAAAAGAGTAGAAAGGGTCACGGCGAAAACTGGACGCACCTCGTGTACAAACTGGACAATCTCTTTCGGAGTATCAGGGTTTCGGACGAGAACTCATCTGTTACACGGGCACTTCAATGTTTTTTAAACTTATTTGAACTCAAGCCTATTTTTGCGTTCAGTATGCATACTTCAATGCGACGTCATGAACTTCCAACACGTTCTGACATCATTTGCTGTTTTTCAGTCATTTACCGATTTGTTTAGGGAGCTAAATGACG
>NW_025313930.1:0-505 GCF_018294505.1 Triticum aestivum | reverse complement strand
GAATTGGATCGGGGCGCTCGACGCCGCCGCCGCTCGGAGGCGCCCGAACCCCGCGCCCCGCCGTGCCTCCGTCCGTCCCTGACGGCTCCCGTCGCTCATCCTCGCCCCCTCTCTTCGCCGGACGCCGTCCACGCACGTCGCCGCCGTCCTCTTCGCTCGACGCCGTCGCCACAGACCAACACGCCGGCCTGCTTCCTCCTCCCCATCGCACTGCCTCCCCGTCGCCGGCCGTCCCCGTCTTCCTCCTCGCGCCCCGCTGCCCAGTCCCCTGCAACCCCTTGTGAGCGCCACCCCCATCTCCCTCTCTGACCCCGCGCCGGAATCGTCCTCGACGGGACTCGCTCGCCCGCGTGCTCCCGCAGCTCCGCCCGACCCTTGCCCCGTAGCCTTCCCCGCGGCCTGGTGCCCACGACCACCCCGCCGTGCACCGCGGCCTCTGCTTCGCCTCGCTGCGCCCCCTGCTGGCCTCGCCCACCGCCGCACGACCACGCGTCGCCGGCCAGGC
>NW_025313929.1:0-505 GCF_018294505.1 Triticum aestivum | reverse complement strand
CCCCCCCTCCCGCTACTTTCCTCGCACACACCCGTCGCCCGTGCGTGGCCACGCGCCCGCGCTGTCCCCGTCGCGGTCACCATCCCCTCCTAGCTCCAGCGCGCGTACCGCTCCAGCCGCCCCCGCGTCGTCCCGCTCCTCGCGCCCACCATCGTGGTGCCCGCGCCGACGCGCCTTGCCTGTGCACGCGCGCCCGTGGGCCGCGCCCAGCCCCAGCGCCGGCCACCGTCCCTGCTACCTCCTCGAACGACGACGCCGTCGTCCACCTACCGGCAACCCGGCGGCCCCCGTTCGCCCCTCCAGACGCGCGCGAGCGTGGGCAGCTCGCTGGTGCCCTCCACAGCCGCCGGCCGCCGCTCCCCGAGCCATCTTCAGCCGCCGGCGCCCGCTGCAGATGCGCCCACGCATCCCACGCTGATGTGGCGGGGCGTGCCCCCTTATGCCACTGGCAATGGGTCCCGCGGCCCTAGTTGACTGGTCAACTGGCCCAGTTGACCAGCTGACT
>NW_025313928.1:0-505 GCF_018294505.1 Triticum aestivum | reverse complement strand
TTTATTTTCACCCAATTATTTTTCGCGGTCTCTATGAAAGCCCATAAAAGGCCCATCAACATAGAAGTACCTGGCCCAGATTGACCAAATGAAAAGGACTAAACCAGACCAAGAATACCTACTCCCGTAAATAGTAGGATAATTCCTTTTTTAATTTAGTAGCCCCAGCACATTGAAGCCTATGGATCCTTCCTTTCAATATAGAAATCAACATAGAAGTACCTGGCCCAGATTGACCAAACGAAAAGGACTAAACTAAACCAAGAAAAGGACGCAATCCTTCCTTTAGTTTGCTCATTCGCTTAATTAGTTACATCGAAGTTCTAGACAGGAGGTCCTGTGTTCAATTCCCACAATGTTGATTTATTTTGACCCAATTATTTTTCGCTATCTCTATGAAAGCCCATAAAAGGCCCATGAACATAGAAGTACCTGGCCTAGATTGACCAAACGAAAAGGACTAAACCAAACCAAGAATACATATTCCCTTTTATAGTAGGATAAT
>NW_025313927.1:0-505 GCF_018294505.1 Triticum aestivum | reverse complement strand
AGTGTGAGTTAAGTCGACGATCGTTTATGTCAGTGGGAGTTGAATCAGACGATCGTCTATGCCGAAATCGGAGTCGTTTGCTCAGGCTTCAGGTATGACAATGACGCCTTCCGAAGAGAAGTGATAACAGTGACGCCTGCATATTATCTCGGTAAGACATCTTTCAAGTGGTATCTCAGAGGATCGCTTCTGTACGACGATGACGTACGTCTTGAAGTGGTATCTTGTTTGTGTGTGACAACGATGACGTCTGCATATTGTCTCAACAAGACCTCTGCATATTGTGTGTGCCGCTCAATAGTTGTGATGATTTTTGCCCTAATCTGATTTTCTCTCGGTTTTCTCGATCAACTCTTTTCTTCTTAATTAATGCAGAAATCTGATTTTCGCTCGGTTTTCCTGATCAACTCTTTTCTTCTTAATTAATGCAGAAATCCTACCATTTCAAACAGAAAACATCTTTTCTGCACGCACATAAAAATCTAGATCTATTAAACATATCACA
>NW_025313926.1:0-505 GCF_018294505.1 Triticum aestivum | reverse complement strand
ATTCTTGCAAGCACAAGTATAAAAAGCTTTTATATTCTATCAAAATATCTCTTTTACAATAGCACATGCTATTCGAACACAACATCCTTCGAGCACTGCGCTTCAATTAAACGAGCGCCCGGAAGAACTTCCTCAAAGTAGTGCCTGTCAGGTACCCGGCCTTCGTCCGAATCCTGGGATGCGACAACACTGGCCTTCATATCCGCCCAGTATGTCTTGACACGGGCAAGAGCCATTTGTGCACCCTCTATGCACGCCGACCTCTTCATTGCATCAACATGAGGCACATAACCAAGGAACTGTTGCACCAATCCAAAATAACTCTTCGGCTCTGGCTCCCCCGGCCACAAACGACTCGGAACATACTTCATGGCGAGTCCGGATAACCTGTTCAGCTCCACAAAGGCGGCCAAACGGTTGGATACCGAAAGTGGGCGTTCTGGATTGTGGAATTGCGACCAAAAAAGTTCTTCCAATTTATGGTCACCTCGACCTCGGAAGTGTT
>NW_025313925.1:0-505 GCF_018294505.1 Triticum aestivum | reverse complement strand
GATCCCCACCTTTATCAATACTTCATATATATTCGCAATATTCAGATTGCTTTTATCATATTCTTGCTCGTTCTTCGATTGCTTGCAGGAATAGACCTTCGTGGTCAGGTTGATCGTGCTCCGGCGTGGTCAATAACCTCAGGAGATTGATTTAGCGATTGCTAAGGCGCAACGTCGTGCACGTTTGTAGTCGGATCGTCAAAGTCGTCTCCACCAAATCGGTAGTATCATCTCATCGAAAGATCGGGACACCCATTGCCTCTATCAAGTGGTATCAGTTTTCAGGTTGCTCGGTGAGAATTTCCAGTTTTCCTAGATTAGATTTATTTTCTTACCTATTGTCTAAGAAAAATCCACAAAAAAGAGTTAGATCTATTCATCCTTTGTCCAAGCCAGTTTGAGCCTTTGCAATTTTCTTTTCATTGCTTGCATAGTTGAATTATCGGTTGCATCGTCGTGTCGAGTTGCTGGTCTTAGTGTCTAGGTCGTTTAGAGTTTCGAGTTC
>NW_025313924.1:0-505 GCF_018294505.1 Triticum aestivum | reverse complement strand
TAGCCCGACCGCACCATGCCGCACCCTCCTAGCTAGCTAGTTCGGCCGTTCGCGCGCTCTAGCGTAGCTTCCGTCGGGCACCCGTAGCTCCTCGCCGCCGGCGAGCCCGTAGCGGTCGACCCCGTCCGTTCCAGCCCCTCCGACCACCGCCGTTGGACGCGCGACGTCGAGCCGCGTCGAACGCGCCCAGCCCCGCCCCCGCAAACCCACAGTGGGTGAAACCCGCGCCCCTCCCGCGCGCGCCGCCGTGCGTTTTGGTCGCCGGCGATACTCCGGCGCCGGCCGCCGACGTGGCACACCTGGGGCCACCCCCTGGGTCACTGCCAGTGGCCCCCACGGGCCCCAGTTGACTGGGTTGACCCAGTCAACTGCTGACTGGGCAGGCCCAGTCACTGACATGCGGGCCCCGCCGCAGAAATTAAAAAAAAATATAAAGAAAAAGAAAATGTTTTATAAATAAAAATAATTAGTTTAGCTAAACACTCACTGACATATGGGGCCCACC
>NW_025313923.1:0-505 GCF_018294505.1 Triticum aestivum | reverse complement strand
AATTATTAAATGCATGGAAAATAACAAATGAAGTCAGAAAGGATTGAAAAATGATGATGTGGTTTTGAATGGTGCATTTTGAACACACAAAAAGTGAGGAGTTCAAATAAGTTTTAAAAAATGAAATCCCTTTGTAACAGATGAGTTTCCGTATGGAATCCTGATACTTTGAAAGAGATTGTCCGTTTTGTACACGAAGTGCATCCAGTTTTTGCCGTAACCCTCTCAACTTTCCTGCGCATGCTATGTGGATGAAATGATGATACCATGCCAACTTTCAACCTTTTCAGAGTTCATTGCAAATGCTTTTCAATTTTAGGGTCTTATAGCTCAAAATAATTAGGATATGCATGAAAAATAACAAATGAAGTCAGAAAGGATTGAAAATTGATGATGTGGCTTTGAATGGTGCATTTTGAACACACAAAAAGTGAGGAGTTCAAATAAGTTTTAAAAAATGAAATCCCTTTGTAACAGAATAGTTTCCGTATGGAATCGTGATACT
>NW_025313922.1:0-505 GCF_018294505.1 Triticum aestivum | reverse complement strand
ATCTTAGGGTAACGCGACTCAAGGCAGACGTCATCGCGGTAGCGACGACGGACGCCGAGACGAGCACGTGACACTAGGGCCACCCTGTCTATCTTAAGGTAACGCGAGTCGAGGCGGACGTCGTCGCCGTAGTGACGTCGGACGCCGAGACGAGCACGCGACACCACTGCCACCCTGTCTATCTTAGGGTAACGCGAGTCAAGGCGGACGTTGTCGCGGTAGCGACGACGGACGCCGAGACGAGCACGTGACACCACTGCCACCCTGTCTATCTTAGGGTAACGCGAGTCGAGGCGGACATCGACGCGGTAGCGACGACGGACGCCGAGACGAGCACGTGACACCGCTGCCACCCTGTCTAACTTGGGGTAATGCGAGTCGAGGCGGACGTCGTCGCGGTAGCGATGACAGACGCCGAGACGAGCACGTGACACCGCTGCCACCCTGTCTATCATAGGGTAACGCCAGTCGAGGCGGACGTCGTCGCGGTAGCGACGACGGATGC
>NW_025313921.1:0-505 GCF_018294505.1 Triticum aestivum | reverse complement strand
CTCTATTGATGGATCAACGGATGGCTGAGTTAGCCAAAGCACAAAGGTACCTGGTTCCACAGGTAGCTTGAGGGCAGCGTGTTTTGACAGGTAATCGGCGATATCATTCTCCGCTCGGGGAACGTATTCTGCCTGTATACCGTCAAAACGCTCTTCTAGCTTTCTCACTTCATCGACGTAGGCCTTCATCAACGGGCTCTGGTAATCCTTGTTGACTTGCTTGACGACAAGTTGCGAGTCGCCTCTGACGACGAGTTTCTTGATTTCGAGGTCTGCCACGATCCTAAGACCGGCAAGCAGCCCTTCGTACTCAGCCGTATTGTTTGTTGACACCTCCCTGGGGAAGTGCATCTGGATCACGTACTTGAGGTGCTCTCCGGTGGGCGCGACAAGCAGTACGCCAGCCCCGGCGCCCTGTAAAGAGAAAGCTCCATCAAAGTACATGATCCAGTCGCAACTTGCCTCCTTGCCGGGGAGAGCAGTCTCTTGGGTTTCTTCGTCAGGC
>NW_025313920.1:0-505 GCF_018294505.1 Triticum aestivum | reverse complement strand
TTGCACATGCTATGTGGATGAAATGATGATACCATGCCAACTTTCAACCTTTTCAGAGTTCATTTGAAATGCTTTTCAATTTTAGGGTCTTATAGCTCAAAATAATTAGTAAATGCATGAAAAATAACAAATGAAGTCAGAAACGATTGAAAAATGATGATGTGGCTTTGAATGGTGCATTTTGAACACACAAAAAGTCAGGAGTTCAAATAAGTTTTAAAAAATGAAATCCCTTTGTAACAGACGAGTTTCCGTATGAAATCCTGATACTTTGAAAGAGATTCTCCGTTTTGTACACGAAGTGCATCCAGTTTTTACCGTAACCCTCTCAACTTTCTTGCACATGCTATGTGGATGAAATGATGATACCATGCCAACTTTCAACCTTTTCAGAGTTCATTTGAAATGCTTTTCAATCTTAGGGTCTTATAGCTCAAAATAATTAGTAAATGCATGAAAAATAACAAATGAAGTCAGAAAGGATTGAAAAATGATGATGTGGCTT
>NW_025313919.1:0-505 GCF_018294505.1 Triticum aestivum | reverse complement strand
TCTCCACCCCACCCTCCTCCGTCCGCCGCCGTCCGCCACCCCATCCACTGCCGTCCTCCTCCACCATGCCGGAGCTAATACCCCGAAGCCGCCGTCCATTACAAGAGATCGACCTCTCTCATCCACGGCTTCGGACCGGGATCCTTGCATCCCATCCTCTCGCTTCATCCCCGCTGTCGTCCACCTTGCCGGCGCCGCTCCTACGACCGTCTCGTCCACCGCGCCCTGCCGCCACCGCCTACCCTCCTAGATCTACTTCCACGCCACCGACAGCCATCGCTACCGTAGCACCGTCAAATTCTTAGCAGATGCGTACACGGCGCCGCACCAGAGGCGGTACTCTTTCGTATCTGCTCAACTTATTTATCGCAGTAAGAAAATAGATCGCCACTGCTTTACTCTGATTTCTTGTCTTGGTTGTGAAGTTGCCTTTGTCCGGTTTGCACCTTCAGATCCGCCATGGAACGCTCAACACCATACTCACAATGCTTATGGTTTTCCCCTT
>NW_025313918.1:0-505 GCF_018294505.1 Triticum aestivum | reverse complement strand
TGTTCAACATTTCCCATAAATGTTCTGAACATTTTTTCTTCAAATGCACAAACACTTTATTTACCTTTCAGAGTAATTTTAAATATTTTTTGAACGTCAACCCAAAAAACAAAGTAGAGACAAGCAGGTTTATTCTTCAGAGCTTGGGTATTCTTCAGACATTGTATACTATAAACTGTTCAACATATACACAATGAACTTTCTAATATATTACGCAATGAACATATTTTCAATTATATGACGCGACAAACATTTTTTTAATGTCATATATTATATTTTTAATATCGTATAAAAATCGGAACAGCTAGGAGTTTAAGGCATATACGCGTACTAGTTGACGCATAGGATGCGCAACCAAGCGCTGCAAACGACTAGGCGCGGGATCGATTTCCGTCGGACGGGCGCGCGATTTTGTACTTCGTAAAAGAAAACGAATGGCTCAAAATATAAAAATATCTACGCGTGCTTGTTGACGGAAAAGGAGTAACAGCGCAGCGGCAGCGAG
>NW_025313917.1:0-505 GCF_018294505.1 Triticum aestivum | reverse complement strand
ATAGGATGCGGATAGACTATCCGCTACAAATTCAGAAGTGGAGAGCGCCATGAATCATAGGTGTCGTCGGGCCGTACTCCGTGACGCTTGCTTCTCATCAGAGGCATTTGATGCCTTCAATTCTAGAGATGCGTACCTCCGTGCTGCTCAAAATGGTCTAGCCAGAGCCACAGACCAGTATGTAAGGGATATACGCGTAAGAAAATCTGATGATTATATGTATCAGTATCACCCGAGACTTGAAATAGTTGACGCAACTGATTTAAGGATCATTATTTGTGCAGGTCCTTATGGAGAAGAATTCCCAACTGTCTCAAGAGCTGGACGAATGCAAGGCCCAGTTGGAAGCCACTGTTGCTGCATTTAAGGAGTCCAAAAAGGGTCCCCCTGGTAATTTTTTTGTCTATTGCAAAGAATATCAGTACAAAGTAGTATGCGGCATGTATGCACACCTAACAATAGATGTTGCAGGTGGCCCCGGAGTGAATCTGGAGGCCGTGGAGGC
>NW_025313916.1:0-505 GCF_018294505.1 Triticum aestivum | reverse complement strand
AAGCATTTCAAATGAACTCTGAAAAAGTTGAAAGTTGGCATGATATCATCATTTCATCCACATAGCATGTGCAAGAAATTTGAGAGGGTTACGGCAAAAACTGGATGCACGTCGTGTACAAACCGGACAATCTCTTTCAAAGTATCAGGATTTCATCCGGAAACTCGTCTGTTACAAAGGGATTTCATTTTCTTAAACTTATTTGAACTCCTGACTTTTTGTGTGTTCAAAATGCACCATTCAAAGCCACGTCATCATTTTTCAATCCTTTCTTACTTCATTTGTTATTTGTCATGCATTTACTAATTATTTTGAGCTATAAGACCCTAAAATTGTAAAGCATTTCAAATGAACTCTGAAAAGGTTGAAAGTTGGCATGATATCATCATTTCATCCACATAGCATGTGCAAGAAAGTTGAGAGGGTTACGGCAAAAACTGGATGCACTTCGTGTACAAAACGGACAATCTCTTTCAAAGTATCAGGATTTCATCCGGAAACTCGT
>NW_025313915.1:0-505 GCF_018294505.1 Triticum aestivum | reverse complement strand
ACTCGTTCCGTAATACATCATCTCACAACTAACATATTAGTTGTAATGCTTGCAAGGCTTATGTGATGTGTATTACCGAGAGGGCCCAGAGATACCTCTCCGACAATCGGAGTGACAAATCCTAATCTCGAAATACGCCAACCCAACATCGACCATTGGAGACACCGGTAGTACTCCTTTATAATCACCCATTTACGTTGTGACGTTTGGTAGTACCCAAAGTGTTCCTCCGGTAAACGGGAGTTGCATAATCTCATAGTCATAGGAACATGTATAAGTCATGAAGAAAGCAATAGCAACATACTAAACGATCAGGTGCTAAGCTAATGGAATGGGTCATGTCAATCACATCATTCTACTAATGATGTGACCTCGTTAATCAAATAACAACTCATTGTTCATGGTTAGGAAACATAACCATCTTTGATTAACGAGCTAGTCAAGTAGAGGCATACTAGTGACACTCTGTTTGTCTATGTATTCACACATGTATTATGTTTCCGGA
>NW_025313914.1:0-505 GCF_018294505.1 Triticum aestivum | reverse complement strand
TGCATACTGAACACAAAAATAGGCTGGAGTTCAAATAAGTTTAAAAAACATTGAAGTGCCCGTGTAACAGATGAGTTCTCGTCCGAAAACCTTGATACTCCGAAAGAGATTGTCCAGTTTGTACACGAGGTGTGTCCAGTTTGCGCCGTGACCCTGTCTACTCTTTTGCACATGCTATGCGGGTGAAATGATGATACCATGCCAAGTTCCAACATTTTCAGAGTTCATTTTGTAGTGATTTTCAATTTCACCATCATTTAGCTATCTAAGCAAATCGGTAAATGACTGGAAAACAGCAAATGATGTCAGAACGTGTTGGAAATTGATGATGTCGCTTTGAATGATGCATACTGAACGCAAAAATAGGCTGGAGTTCAAATAAGTTTAAAATACATTGAAGTGCCTTTGTAACAGATGAGTACTCGTCCGAAACCCTAATACTTCGAAAGAGATTGTCCAGTTTGTACACGAGGTGCGTCCAGTTTGTGCCGTGAGCGTCTCTACT
>NW_025313913.1:0-505 GCF_018294505.1 Triticum aestivum | reverse complement strand
TTTTCTCCATATTTTCACCGAGAAAATGATCGTAAATGCATCGAGTGTCCAAACGCACCGAAATTTTGCATGCGTGCTTGTGTGGCACACAGTAGCGTGTGAAAAAAATGGTGACATATCATGACTTTGCGAAAGGGAACACCTAGTGGATGCCAGTTGCCCCGAACCGATACCTGAGGTTTGTACTGCAACTACATGTCAACATGGACGAAACGCACCCAACTTTTGCATTTGCGTGTGAGTGACCCCCACCGTCTTCCACGCCAAATTTCAACGGAATTGAAGTACGAACGGAAGTTGCGTCATGTCGGGAGGCCTTTTCTCCGTACTTTCATGGAGAAAATGATAGTAAATGCATCGAGTGTCCAAACACAACGAAATTTTGCATGCGTGCTTGTGTGGCCCACTATAGCATGTGAAAAAATGGTGATGTTTCATGAATTTGTGAAAGGGAAAACCTACTAGATGCCCGTCCCCCCAAACTGATACCTGAGGTTTGTACTGC
>NW_025313912.1:0-505 GCF_018294505.1 Triticum aestivum | reverse complement strand
AACAGCCACGTCTCCTCCTTCTTGATCCAGCAAGGGAGGGAGGAGAGGTTGAGGGAGATGGCACCAGCAGCAGCACGACGGCGTGGTGTTGATGGAGCTGCAGTACTCCGGCAGAGCTTCGCTAGGCAATAAGGAGGTGGAGGAGGTGTTGGGGAGGGAGAAGGAGGCAACCAAAGGCCAAGGACTCAAGGTATGAAGTCCCTCCTCTCCCCCACTATATATAGGGGTGCCAAGGGGGGGTGGCCGGCCCTAGGAGATCCAATCTCCTAGGGGGTGCGGCGGCCAAGGGGGGTTTCCCTCCCCCCCCCCCCCAAGGCACCTAGGAGGTGCCTTACCCTCCTAGGACTCTTTCCCCCTTAAACCCTAGGCGCATGGGCCTATGTGGGGCTGGTGCCCTTGGCCCAAGCAGGCCAAGGCGCACCCCCTACAGCCCATGTGGCCCCCGAGGATGGGTGGCCCCACCCGGTGGGCCCCCGGGACCCCTCCGGTGGTCCCGGTACAATAC
>NW_025313911.1:0-505 GCF_018294505.1 Triticum aestivum | reverse complement strand
TCAAAGTAACAGGGTTTCATACGGAAACTCGTCTCTTACAAAGGGATTTCATTTTTTAAAACTTATTTGAACTCCTGACTTCTTGTGTGTTCAAAATGCACCATTAAAAATCACATCATCATTTTTCAATCCTTTCTGACTTCATTTGTTATTTTTCATGCATTTACTAATTATTTTGAGCTATAAGACCATAAAATTGAAAAGCATTTCAAATGAACCCTGAAAAGGTTGAAAGTTGGCATGGTATCATCATTTCATCCACATAGCATGTGCAAGATAGTTGAGAGGGTTACGGCAAAAACTGGATGCACTTCGTGTACAAAACGGACAATCTCTTTCAAAGTATCAGGGTTTCATACGGAAACTCGTCTCTTACAAAGGGATTTCATTTTTAAAAACTTATTTGAACTCTTGACTTTTTGTGTGTTCAAAATGCACCATTCAATGCCACACCATCATTTTTCAATCCTTTCTAACTTCATTTGTTATTTTTCATGCATTTACT
>NW_025313910.1:0-505 GCF_018294505.1 Triticum aestivum | reverse complement strand
GGGGGGGGGGGACTTGTTTGCTGAGAAGTGGCTGGGGCCGCTCATATTTGAGGTGCGGCCCACACACTGCTTTAATTTTTTGAGGAGTTAAACCAGTAAAGGGTTCGACTAGGTCCGATTTAACTCCTCAAGAGGGGAAATTTTGAGGAGTTATATCCTTTTGAGGGTTCTACTAGGGTTTCCCTTATTTACCATAAAATGCATATAACAGTGCAACGATCATTCAGGAGAAGATGGCATGTAACCATAGTAGTTTCCATCAGTTGTAGGAGTATTTGGATCACATATCACTTTCTAACCGGATTATGGAAAGGCTAGCCATGGGTTGTAGGGGGTCTCTGAAAGGAAAGTGCTCTCGCGCTAGGGTTCCCCCGCTCCCCTCCCGCCGCCGCCGCCCCTCCCGCCGCCGACCCCGCCCCCCCCCCCTCCGCCCCCTTCCGCCCTCCCCCTCCTCCGTCTTGGCCGCCTCGCGTCGCCTCCCCGGGAGGTGGCCGGGGCGGAGCTC
>NW_025313909.1:0-505 GCF_018294505.1 Triticum aestivum | reverse complement strand
CATAGAGACCGCGAAAAATAATTGGGTCAAAATAAATCAACATTGTGGGAATTGAACACAGGACCTTCTGTCTAGATCTTCGATGTAACTAATTAAGCGAATGAGCAAACTAAAGGAAGGATTGCGTCCTTTTCTTGGTTTGGTTTAGTCCTTTTCGTTTGGTTAATCTGGGCCAGGTACTTCTATGTTGATTTCTATATTGAAAGGAAGGATCCATAGGCTTCAATGTGTTGGGGCTACTAAATTAAAAAAGGAATTATCCTACTATTAAAGGGAATAGGTATTCTTGGTTTGGTTTAGTCCTTTTCGTTTGGTCAATCTGGGCTAGGTACTTCTATCTTGATGGGCCTTTTATGGGCTTTCATAGAGACCGCGAAAAATAATTGGGTCAAAATAAATCAACATTGTGGGAATTGAACACAGGACCTTCTGTCTAGATCTTCAATGTAACTAATTAAGCGAATGAGCAAACTAAAGGAAGGATTGCGTCCTTTTCTTGGTTTGG
>NW_025313908.1:0-506 GCF_018294505.1 Triticum aestivum | reverse complement strand
AGTACTCGCCTAAGTTTGAAAAATCCTACCTAGTGGTGAGCAAGCCTCTAACTCGGAGTCTTAGCTGCAGTCGAGTACTCGCCTAACTTTGGAAAATCCTACCGAGGGTGAGCTAGCCTCACACTCGAAGGCTTAGCTGCCGTCGAGTACTCGCCTATGTTTGAAAAATCCTACCTAGTGGTGAGCAAGCCTCTCACTCGGAGGCTTAGCTGCAGTCCAGTACTCGCCTAAGTTTGAAAAATCCTACCGAGTGGTGAGCAAGCCGCACACTCGGGGGCTTAGCTGCAGTCCAGTACTTGCCTATGTTTGAAAAATCCTACCTAGTGGTGAGCGAGCCTCTCACTCGGTGGCTTTGCTGCAGTCCAGTACTGGCCTAAGTTTGAAAAATACTACCGAGTGGTGAGCAAGCCTCATACTCGGAGGCTTAGCTGCAGTCCAGTACTCTCCTAAGTTTGAAAAATCCTACCGAGTGGTGAGAAAGCCTCTCAATCGGAGGCTTAGCTGCA
>NW_025313907.1:0-506 GCF_018294505.1 Triticum aestivum | reverse complement strand
GAGGCTTACGGCAAAAACTGGATGCACTTCGTGTACAAAACGGACAATCTCTTTCGAAGTATCAGGGTTTCATACGGAAACTCGTCTGTTACAAAAGGGATTTCATTTTTTGAACTTATTTGAACTCCATACTTTTTCTGTGTTCAAAATGCACCATTCAAAGCCACATCATTAATTTTCAACCCTTTCTGACTTCATTTGTTATTTTTCATGCATTTACTGATATTTTCCAGCTATAAGACCCTGAAATTGAAAAGCACTACAAATGAACTCTGAAAAGGTTAAAAGTTGGCATGGTATCATCATTCAGCCACATAGCATGTGCAAGAGAGTAGAGAGGCTTACGGCAAAAACTGGATGCACTTCGTGTACAAAACGGACAATCTCTTTCGACGTATCAGGGTTTCATACGGAAACTCGTCTGTTACAAAAGGGGTTTCATTTTTTTGAACTTATTTGAACTCCGTACTTTTTCTGTGTTCAAAATGCACCATTCAAAGCCACAT
>NW_025313906.1:0-506 GCF_018294505.1 Triticum aestivum | reverse complement strand
GGCGTCGTCGGGCGGGGGGAAACTGGCGATGGAAATCTGAAAATTTCCTAAGTGCTGGCTTATATAGCAAAGGCTTTGGTCCCGGTTCGACGCACAAACCGGGACCAATGCCACCTTTAGTCCCGGTTGGTGGCACCAACCGGGACTAAAGGGTGGGCATTGGTTCCGGTTGGTGCCACCAACCGGGACCAAAGGGGAGCATTGGTTCCGGTTGGAGCCACCAACCGGGACTAATGTGCTGGTGCGGTGCAGTGGGAAGTTTAGTCCCCACTAGTAGGAAAAGGGGCTTTTACCCCGGTTCATAAGGGCCTTTAGTCCCGGTTCAGGAACCGGGACTAAAGGGTCGTTACTAATGCCCTAGCCCTTTAGTCCCGGTTCTTACACGAACCGGGACTAAAGGCCGTCCACGTGGCCGGTGCGGGGAGCCCAGGCAGGAGGTCCTTTGGTCCCGGTTGGTGCCACCAACCGGGACGAATAGGCATCCACGCGTCAGCACCTGGCAGGAG
>NW_025313905.1:0-506 GCF_018294505.1 Triticum aestivum | reverse complement strand
AGGAGTTCAAATAAGTTTTAAAAAATGAAATCCCTTTGTAACAGACGAGTTTCCGGATGAAATCCTGATACTTTGAAAGAGATTGTACGTTTTGTACACGAAGTGCATCCAGTTTTTGCCGTAACCCTCTCAACTTTCTTGCACATGCTATGTGGATGAAATGATGATATCATGCCAACTTTCAACCTTTTTAGAGTTCATTTGAAATGCTTTTCAATTTTAGGGTCTAATAGCTGAAAATAATTAGTAAATGCATGAAAAATAACAAATGAAGTCAGAAAGGATTGAAAAATGATGATGTGGCTTTGAATGGTTCATTTTGAACACAAAAAAAGTCAGGAGTTCAAATAAGTTTAAAAAAATGAAATCCCTTTGTAACAGACGAGTTTCCGGATGAAATCCTGATACTTTGAAAGAGATTGTCCGTTTTGTACACGAAGTGCATCCAGTTTTTGCCGTAACCCTCTCAACTTTCTTGCACATGCTATGTGGATGAAATGATGATA
>NW_025313904.1:0-506 GCF_018294505.1 Triticum aestivum | reverse complement strand
AGGGTTACGGCAAAAACTGGACGCACTTCGTGTACAAACTCGACAATCTCTTCGGAGTATCAGGGTTTCGGACGAGAACTCATCTGTTACACTGGCACTTCATTTTTTTAAACTTATTACAACTCCAGACTTTTGTTGCGTTCCGTACGCACCATTCAAAGCGACGTCATCAATTTTCAACACTTTCTGACATCATTTGCTATTTTTCAGTCATTTACCGATTTGTTTAGAGAGCTAAATGACCGTGAAATTGAAAAGCACTACAAAATGAACTCTGAAAATGTCGAAACTTGGCATGGTATCATCATTTCACCCACATAGCATGTGAAAAAGAGTAGAGAGGGTTACGGCAAAAACTGGACGCACTTCGTGTACAAACTCGACAATCTCTTTCGAAGTATCAAGGTTTCTGAGGAGAACTCATCTTTTAAAATGGCACTTCATTTTTTTAACTTATTACAACTCCAGAATTTTTTTGCGTCCCGTACGCACCATTCAAAGCGACG
>NW_025313903.1:0-506 GCF_018294505.1 Triticum aestivum | reverse complement strand
TTCAAAGCCACGTCATCAATTTTCAACCCTTTCTGACTTCATTTGTTATTTTCATGCATTTACTGATTATTTTGAGCTATAAGACCTTGAAATTGAAAAGCATTTCAAATGAACTCTTAAAAGGTTGAAAGTTGGCATGGTATCATCATTTGACCCACATAGAATGTGCAAGAATGTAGAGATAGTTACGGAAAAAACTGGATGCACTTCGTGTACAAAACGGACAATCTCTTTGGAAGAATCAGGGTTTCATACAGAAACTCGTCTGTTACAAAGGGATTTCATTTTTTTGAATTTATTTGAACTCCATAGTTTTTTTGTGCTCAAAATGCACCATTCAAAGCCGCATCATCAATTTTCAACCCTTTCTGACCTCATTTGTTATTTTTCATGCATTTACTGGTTATTTTGAGCTATAAGACCCTCAAATTGAATACCGTTTCGAATGAACTCTTAAAAGGTTGAAAGTTGGCATGGTATCATCATTTGACCCACATAGAATGTGC
>NW_025313902.1:0-506 GCF_018294505.1 Triticum aestivum | reverse complement strand
TTCAAATCACGAAATATCAACGCTCAGATTTAGATTGAAATAAGGAAGACTCGTATATGCATAAATAACAAACTTTTGCGTCTTCGAGGGTCAAAAACACTTCTCTAATAGATGGTGTAGATGCAAAAAAAATTATATCTTCACTTCCGGAGATATAAACTACAACACCTCGCGGTGCAAATATGCATCTTCACCTACAAGAGATGTAAAAATACAACCGCCCGCCAACTACCCAACTATTGTTCCATTCTCTCCTGCGCGACCAGCCACCGCCCGCCCAACTCTGCCGCCGGCCGAATCGCACCAAATTGCTGCTGCCGCCTGCACGACGGCTGTCGGGCACGCTGCAACTTCGCCCCCCTCCCCGCTCCGTCCCCCACCGCCTGCCTCGCCGGCTCCGAAGCTCCTCCGTCGGCCACCACTAAATTCTGCCGCCCATCGCCGCTCGATTCGCCCCCCCTCCCCGCCCCGTCCCCCACTGCCTGCCTCGCCGGCTCCGAAGCTCC
>NW_025313901.1:0-506 GCF_018294505.1 Triticum aestivum | reverse complement strand
TGCCGCCAGCAACCGCCGCCCGAGATTCCGCTCACGGCCACCACGGCCACGGCCTCGCCTGCTCGACCGCGCGTACGCCCGCGCCTCCTCTCGGCGGCCCCTGCTTGCCGGCCAGCGCGAGCCCGCCTCCGGCCAAACCACCGCACTTCCCGCACTGGGTTGCGCCTCCCCGCTACGCCGTCGCCTCTGCCACTTCGCCCGCGGCCACGCTGACCTTCCTCTCGCGCCCCTTTTCGTGTGCGCCGCCCGCTCCCTTGGCCGCGCCCGCTCGTACCTCGCCCCGCTCCCGGCGTCGCTTTGGCGACGCCCTGCTGCGCCCCAGGGGCCTTCTCCTTGCCGCGCCTGGATGTGGCCACGGGCACGAACGCTCGCACCCGCGAGCCCCTGTGCCCGGTAACCGCACGCCCGCACTCGCACCCGGTCGGCCCCCTTGGCCACTGCCGGGTGGGGCCCGATACCCTCTGGGCCACAAACGCATGGGGCCCGCCCCCAGAACGCAAAAAATA
>NW_025313900.1:0-506 GCF_018294505.1 Triticum aestivum | reverse complement strand
CACCAACCGGGACCAAAGATCGTGTGCTGGAACTGGCGCGGTGCGGTACTATGTTTAGTCCCACCTCGCTAGCCGAGAGGGGCTCAGAGTGGTTTATAAGCCCTGCCGAACCAACCACTTCGAGCTCCTCTCTACTGCAGGCTTACGGGCCTAAAATCATTCTCTGTGCTTGTGCGCCTATTGGGCCTACTGCGGGCCTGCATCCTGGCCCTAGTAATGGGTTTCTAGTCGTATGCAGGCCATGGTGGCCCTGTAGGTGGCACTTTTTTTAATTCCCACCCCCAGTTTTTTTGCTTTCTTTTTTGTTTCTAATTACTTATTTATTTTCTTTTACAATAATTCTTTTTGCTATTAAAGTTTGTAACAAAATTCTAATTACTTATTTATTTTCTTTTATGATAATTCTTTTTGCTTTTAATGCTTTGAACAAAATTCTAATTATTAATTTATTTTCTTTTATGATAATTCTTTTTGTTTTTAATGTGTTGAACAAAATTCTAATTACT
>NW_025313899.1:0-506 GCF_018294505.1 Triticum aestivum | reverse complement strand
AGTGGATGTAGCGGTGGGCCTGGCCCGGATGTTGCTCCAAAGTGTTCCTATGGGCCGACCTAACACAACCGGGTGGAGAGGTCCACTGGTCAAAGCCCGTCCGTGCAAAGTCAAAGGGCTAGATCCCGTGGTCAAACGCTACAGGGTTAGGCGGGACGGGGGCCCTGGGGGGGTAGCAATGCCACCGGAGCGTCGTACCGGGCGCTCATACATGCGGGGTGGTGTTGTGGCATGTCCGAAGAGGCGGCACGCGTCTCCGGGTTGTGGCCCCCCTCACGGACGGCAATGAAATGGTGGTAGACGTTGTGCGGTAACGATGCAGCGTGAATATTATTAAATACTTGGAGCGCGATAAAATCATGAGTTTTTAACACAACGTGGGCACATGTGCTATAGGACTGATGGTAATTTTTCATAATTTTTTGTGATGGAGAAGTATCTGAACACTTCCCTCTACGCGGATTGCTCTTCGCACGTCTACGACTGTGGCCGGCGGCCTTCGGGGG
>NW_025313898.1:0-506 GCF_018294505.1 Triticum aestivum | reverse complement strand
AAAAAAAAACAGTGAGAGATTATACCGAAGTGGAAGCAGAGCCAGAGGCGACGGACTTCCTGAAGAAGTCCTCCAGCTCGCGCTTAACGTCCGCAGCCTTGCGCTTATCCTCCCGCCTGGCCAGCAGCGCGGGGTCGAAGGCCGGTCCCGCTCGCGCACGGGCAGCAAAGGCGCGCTCGCGCTCCTCCAGGTCCGACACGGCCCTGCGCCGCTTGACCCCGGTGGCGGCGGCGCGGGCGGCGGCCCCGCGGCGGGCGTCGAACTGGCGGCGGAGGGACTCGTCGCGTAGGAGCCTGTAGGAGGTGACGAGGCCCTGGAAGTCGGCGGTGGCGGCGGGGTCGTCGGAGCGCTTGTCCGGGTGCCGCAGCCGCGACTGCGCCCGGTAGGCCTTGTCGATCTGCTCGACGCTCAGCGCCTCGCCCTCCTCGCCCGACGGCAGCCGGAGCACCTCGTAGTGGTCGACGTCCGCCACCGCCGCCATGAGGGGAAGGGCGGAGGAGGGACCG
>NW_025313897.1:0-506 GCF_018294505.1 Triticum aestivum | reverse complement strand
ACAGATGTCATCCATACAATGGATGGAACGCGCCTATGATACGTCGACACGTGGCACGGCCCAAGAGTTGCCCATTTAAGGTAAAAAGGTCGGCCAAGCCAAAGGCCGACAAGATTTTGTCAGACACTAGTGGGTCGGCTTGTTAACAGCCTGCCATGTTTTAGGTAAAATTATGGCCCATATCAGATGTGAGAGATTATTATGAATTAAGGGTTTATTTAAGGTGGCTACTTTAATACACATCTGGGTGGATTGTTTGTGGGCACCTGGGGAATCCAGTGTTGTCCAAGGAGATCCCGGGGAATCCGTGTGATCATCCTATGGTTTGCCATCCAGGCTCAAAGGGATCATAAGATTATTTAGGCTAGATACTTTCGTGTGCAGCCACAAGCCATTATGGGCTCTGGCATAGTTGAGTATGTTGTGTGACCTCTTTCAGTGGTAAACTAACAGATGTAGGGGATGTAGGTGGTACAGTTTACCCGTCGAAAGAGTTAATGCTTCTG
>NW_025313896.1:0-506 GCF_018294505.1 Triticum aestivum | reverse complement strand
CTTCAATGTTTTTTAAACTTATTTGAACTCCATCCATTTTTTGCATTCAGTATTCATCATTCAAAGCGACATCATCAATTTCAACATGTTCTGACATCATTTGTTGTATTTCAGTCATCTACCGATTTGTTTAGGGAGCTAAATGACGGTGAAATTGAAAATCATTACAAAATGAACTCTGAAAATGTTGGAACTTGGCATGGTATCATCATTACGCCCGCATAGCATGTGCAAAAGAGTAGAGAGGGTCACGGCGAAAACTGGACGCACCTCGTGTACAAACTGGACAATCTCTTTCGGAGTATCAGGGTCTCGGACGAGAACTCATCTGTTACACGGGCACTTCAATGTTTTTTAAACTTATTTGAACTCCGGCCTATTATTGCGTTCAGTATGCATCATTCAAAGCGACGTCATCAATTTCCAACACGTTCTGACATCATTTGCTGCTTTTCAGTCATTTACCGATTTGTTTAGGGAGCTAAATGACGGTGAAATTGAAAATC
>NW_025313895.1:0-506 GCF_018294505.1 Triticum aestivum | reverse complement strand
AGCACAAAATGAATCCTGTAAGAGCAGCTGCATCTCAGTCATCTTTGGAAAAGCAAAAGAAAAGGCAAAAGCAAAGCAGCAGCATACATACGTTGCTTTATGCTTTGGCAAAGAGGAAGGGGGGAAGCATGAAACAAAGCAGCAGCTGCATCAATATGGAGGAGGTATCAAGCAAGGAATCATGCACTCTTTAGTCGCAAGCAGAGAGGAGGAGCCAATTTCATTGCTCTCCAGCTTCTGAGGGCAAAGCCTCACACCCATGCATTAGCTGTTTAACAATTGACGAAGCAGATAGGAGTAGTTCAAAATTTTCTATCCAAGTTTTTGCTATCTCAGGCTTCTCATCTGCTGTCTGCTGTTAAGGTATGCATGCAATGGGTAGCCACTAACACACAATTGCATTTGCTGCCTTGCTTTCTTCATGCCCTCTAAGCTAATTATTATTCCACCAAAAGAAAAATTGTGTATATATATATATGTAACTGAGTACTGGACTACTGGTGCTG
>NW_025313894.1:0-506 GCF_018294505.1 Triticum aestivum | reverse complement strand
TGACCCGTTTCATGGACTATTACTCACTATTTTGGGGTCCTGGAGTGATTTCCACGATTAACGAATCCCTGAGTGCGTTTACGTGTTGATCATCACTAATCCTAGGATTGTCCGATTCTGGGCTCTTTCATGGACTATTACTCACCGTTTTGGGGTCCCAAAACGCTTTCCATGGTTGTCGAACCCCAAGGTGTGCTATGTGTGGGTGTTCAAAACTCGTTGTTTGGGTCGATTCTGGCCCGTTTCTTGGACTATACTTAGTTCTGGGGTCCCGAAGTGATTTCCACGATTGACCAATCTCGGGGTGCGTTTACGTGTGGTCATCAACACTGTCAATTTCGGCCAATTCTGGTCCATTTCATGCACTATTACTCACTGTTATGGGTCCCAGAGCCATTTCCATGATTGACGATCCCAGGAGTGCATTAACGTGTCCGTCATCAACACTCATAGTTTTCGCCAATTCGGACCCGTTTCGTGGACTATTACTCACCGTTTGGGGGGCC
>NW_025313893.1:0-506 GCF_018294505.1 Triticum aestivum | reverse complement strand
CATTGAAAGCCACATCATCAATTTACAACCCTTTCTGACTACATTTGTTATTTTTCATGCATTTACTGATTATTTTGAGCTATGAGACCATGAAATAGAAATGCATTTGGAATGAACTCTGAAAGGTTCCAAGTTGGCATGGTATCATCATTTCACCCACATAGCATGTGCGAGAAAGTAAGAGGGTTACGACACAAACTAGATGCACTTTGTGTACAAAACAGACAATCTCTTTCGAAGTATCAGGGTTTCATACGGAAACTCGTCATTTACAAAGGGATTTCATTTTTTTGAACTTATTTGAACTCCATCGTTATTCTGTGTTCAAAATGCACCATTCAAAGCCACATCATCAATTTACAACCCTTTCTGACTTCATTTGTTATTTTTCATGCATTTACTGATTATTTTGAGCTATAAGACAATGAAATTGAAAAGCATTTAACATGAACTCTGAAAAGGTTCCAAGTTTGCATGGTATCATCATTTCACCCACATAGCATGTG
>NW_025313892.1:0-506 GCF_018294505.1 Triticum aestivum | reverse complement strand
TGTGGCATACTCTGTCTCTTGAAGACTCTGAGTTCTCCTCCACTGCTGCAACAGTGAATGCATGTGCCATCGATGATGAAGACGATGCTACTTCACCACCTTCAGCGTGAATCGACACTGCACCAAGTTCGTCTGCACCGCCAACCAACACCGACGACCCTGCTGCTTCACCAACTCCTCATGGGAACGAGTAGGTGCTCTATGTCTTCAAACCTTTTTGGTCCTTACTGACAAAAGGGGGAGAAGCATATGAGTTTGATAGTCTTCAAGCGGTTCCACATGGGCGGTGGTTTTATATTTTTCCTAGTGTTTACAACTCTCGCCTTTTGATACATTTGGTTCTTTGAGTTGTAACACTTAAACTCGATGGTCGTCTGCTACTTATTTGCTATTTTGTGATGCGATGATAAATTCCGCATGTGCGATGATAACTTCCGCACTTAGGTCATCCTACAGACGTCCATTTTTCATTATGCATGTCATTATCTTCACATACTTTTCATGCA
>NW_025313891.1:0-506 GCF_018294505.1 Triticum aestivum | reverse complement strand
GGAGAACGGAGTTTTAGTCATCTTACCCATGAGGCATGGTCCGCAAGCACCAAGTGATTCATAATCAAGTGATTCCAAAAGTCCATCTTTATGTAGTTTCTTCATGTGCTATACACCGATATGACCCAAACGGCAGTGCCACGAATAAGTTGCACTATAATTACTAAATTTGTATCTTTTGGCATCAATATTATGAATATGTGTATTACCACGACTGAGATTCATTAAACCATCAACATTGGGTGTATGACCATGGAAGGTTTTATTCATGTAAACAGAATAACAATTATTCTCTGTCTTTAATGAATAACCGTATTGCAATAAACATGATCTAATCATATTCATGCTCAACGCAAACACCAAATAACTTTTATTTAGGTTCAACACTAATCCCGAAAGTATAGGGAGTGTGCGATGATGATCATATCAATCTTGGAACTCCTTCCAACACACATCGTCACTTCACCCTCAACTTGTCCCTTTTTATTCTGTAACTCCTGTTTCGA
>NW_025313890.1:0-506 GCF_018294505.1 Triticum aestivum | reverse complement strand
TGAGATCCGTACTCTCCAACTAACTTACAACAAGCAGATTTCTCTTTTTTTGTTTCTCTAAAATGAAACCATATATGAACTTCAAACTTTGCAGATTTCTCTTTTTTGTTTCTCTAAAATGAAACAATATAAAAAATGAAGATCTGAAAGTTTTTTCCCAGATGAAAAAATATTGTTGTTGTTCTACAAAATTTGAAGTTTATTTGTTGTGTCGTTTGAGAAAAAAAAGACAAATGCGTCTGCACGGATCGCAATGCAGAAATGGATGGCAAAGATAAGGAGTACCATGTAGTCTAAGCTACAGAAAACCACACTCTAGTAGGAAACATGACAGAAATGATCGTGAACAAGTGGCACGCCCTCCAAACCAATTCCCGACGAGCTCTAAAATGGAGGCTCACGGGCTTGATTTGGTACACCCTTCATAAATTGTGGCAATCCGAAGCCGGACAATGATTCTGCTAGCTTTTTTTCGGCCAAAATAGCCATATCAACAGTTATTATGC
>NW_025313889.1:0-506 GCF_018294505.1 Triticum aestivum | reverse complement strand
CCACCATTATTACCCATGATTTATTTAACACCTTTACAACATTTTAGTTTTGACTTTTGAAAAGTTTAAATGTTTGACTTGATTTTGAATTTGAATTGGTTTTGTACTAACGCGAGATTAGAAACAGTAATCAAAGTGACATGGCATCATTACCAGAGGGTTACTGGCATCATTAGTAGAGGGTTACTGTAGCTTAATTATCCGGGCGTCACATCAACTATGAGCTCCTATATATAGCTGGGCATTGGCTCCTCTCCTCATATGTGGCACTAAATTGGTAGTTGCGTCCCTTAAGATCGGATGCTAACAATCCGGGACTACGATATGGTTTAATTTTAATTTGGATCTACCCTCATGCACACAAGTTCACTCATTAGGCCAGTGGTTCTCATAGTAGACCAATTAATATGTGAAATATCATGGCCAATGGCTCTCCTCTACTCAAGCGTGGCACACTATTATAAGATCTGGCATGATTTCATTTGGATTTACCCTCATGCACAGAA
>NW_025313888.1:0-506 GCF_018294505.1 Triticum aestivum | reverse complement strand
GGGTGGTGGAGCTGGCGAGGCTGGCCCGGCTCGGCTGGGTCTTGGCCCAGTCGGGCTCTCGCGCGTTTTTTTTAAATCCGCCGAACAGAAAATAAATTCTAGAAAAATAAATAAAAATATAAAAAATGCCAAAAAAAAATTTCACCGTCTAAATAAAATATTTAGAACAAGATGAACATTTTCTTGGCCCTAAAATGGAGTTTTGAAAAACGTCCAATTTTCCCTAAATTCAAATAAAATAGCAAAAACTCCAAAATAAACCTTATTTGATTTTTTTATCAAATCCTCAATATTTATTTATTTTGGGAAAGTCATTTTATTACCTCTCTCATAATTTTTTTAATAGAAATAATTGAAGATAAAATAAATAAAATCAAATGATCCTATTTTCAAAATTTGAGAAAACCCAAATATGAAAATAATGAAATCCCCAACTCTCTCCGAAGGTCCTTGAGTTGCATAGAATTTCTAGGATAAAACCGGAAGCAAATAAAATATGATATGCA
>NW_025313887.1:0-506 GCF_018294505.1 Triticum aestivum | reverse complement strand
ACTTTCGACCTTTTCAGCGTTCATTTGAAATGCTTTTCAATTTTAGGGTCTTGTAGCTCAAAATAATTAGTAAATGCATGAAAAATAACAAATGAAGTAAGAAATGATTGAAAAATGATGATGTGGCTTTGAATGGTGCATTTTGAACACACAAAAAGTCAGGAATTCAAATAAGTTTTAAAAAATGAAATCCCTTTGTAATAGACGACTTTCCGGATGAAATCCTGATACTTTGAAAGAGATTGTCCGTTTTGTACACGAAGTGCATCCAGTTTTTGCCGTAACCCTCTCAACTTTCTTGCACATGCTATGTGGATGAAATGATGATATCATGCCAACTTTCGACCTTTTCAGAGTTCATTTGAAATGCCTTTCAATTTTATGGTCTTGTAGCTCAAAATAATTAGTAAATGCATGAAACATAACAAATGAAGTCAGAAAGGATTGAAAAATGATGATGCGGCTTTGAATGGTGCATTTTGAACACACAAAAAGTCAGGAGTTCA
>NW_025313886.1:0-506 GCF_018294505.1 Triticum aestivum | reverse complement strand
ATACAAGGAGCATTGGTCCCGGTTGGTGGCACAAACCGGGACTAATACACCCTTTAGTCCCAGTTGGTGCCACCAATCGGGACCAAAGGCCTCTTTTTCGGTAGCCCAAAGGGCGGGAAGCTGCGGCCTTTAGTCCCACCTCGCTAGTTGAGAGGGGCGCGCAGTGGTTTATAAGCCCCACTGCCGCACCCCTCTCGAACTCCTCTCTAGTGCAGGCTTATGGGCCTACTTGCGACTGCTTTGCCTGATGGGCCTTCTGGGCCTACTGCGGGCCTGAATCCTGGTCCATAGTAGGGATTCAAGTCGTCTTCAGGCCATGGGGGCCCAGTGGGGGCATTTTTTTTGTTTTTTTGTTTTCTTTACTTATTGTTGCTATTTTTATTCTTTTCCAGTTTTTTTGTTTTGTTTTGTGCATTATTTATTTTCTTTTGTTTTTTTGCTTTATTTTTAATTCTTTTTGCTTTTAGTTTTAGGAAAATTATAAAATTTCCACTTTTTTGTTTTTT
>NW_025313885.1:0-506 GCF_018294505.1 Triticum aestivum | reverse complement strand
ACAAATCGGTAAATGACTAAAAAATAGCAAATGATGTCAGAATGTTTTGAAAATTGATGACGTCGGTTGAATGGTGTGTAAGGAACGCAAAAAAGTCTGGAATTGTAATAAGTTTTAAAAAATGAAGTGCCAGTGTAACAGATGAGTTCTCGTCCGAAACCTTGATACTCCGAAATAGATTGTCCAGTTTGCACACGAAGTGCGTCCAGTTTTTGCCGTAACCCTCTCTACTCTTTTGCACATGCTATGTGGATGAAATGATGATACCATTCCAAGTTTCGACATTTTCAGAGTTCATTTTGTAGTGATTTTCAATTTCACGGTCATTTAGCTCTCTAAACAAATCGGTAAATGACTGAAAAATAGCAAATGATGTCAAAAAGTGTTGAAAATTGATGACGTCGCTTGGAATGGTGCGTACGGAACGCTAAAGAAGTCTATAGTTGTAATAATCTTTAAAAAATGAAGTGCCAGTGTAACCGATGAGTTCTCGTCCGAAAACCTAA
>NW_025313884.1:0-506 GCF_018294505.1 Triticum aestivum | reverse complement strand
TACAGTCGACTGGACGTTAAAAATAGATCCGCACGATTCCCTATTTCCCGTTTTCCTCTCGATCCACTTCTCCCGCGAGAAGTTCCCATTTTTCTGCTTTTTTCTCTCGATCAACTTTCCGCATTTTCTGGCACGGTAAAATATAATATAATCGGGACCTGCGAAAGAGAAAGCACACATATGAATTGTTTTTCTAAACGAGAATGCTAAATTATAGTCGACTGGACGTTAAGAATAGATCCGCGCGATTCGCTATTTCCCGTTTTCCTCTCGATCCACTTCTCCCGCGAGAAGTTCCCGTTTTTCTGCTTTTTTCTCTCGATCAACTTTCCGCATTTTTCTGGCACGGTAAAATATAATATAATCGGGACCTGCGAAAGAGAAAGCACACATATAAATTGTTTTTCTAAACGAGAAAGCTAAATTACAGTCGACTGGACGTTAAGAATAGATCCGCACTATTCCCTATTTCCCGTTTTCCTCTCGATCCACTTCTCCCGCGAGAA
>NW_025313883.1:0-506 GCF_018294505.1 Triticum aestivum | reverse complement strand
CAGTTGGAGGTTTCACTCCTCTCTTTGTTGGCATACCTCCCCTACCTCTTCTTACTATATTATCGGTTCTTGTTTGGTTCTTCTCTTTGTGAGTTTTGAAACTTATGGTCATCTTGGTGACAAGCTCGAGTTCATCGAAAATGGAATTCACTCGCTTCTTCTATGATGTTTTCGATGTTGGAGGTTATGCCGGTTCTTCTTAGTTGGAGGTTTCACTCCTCTATTTGTTGGCATACCTCCCCTGCCTCTTCTTACTATATTATTGGTTCTTGTATGGTTCTTCTCTTTGTGAGTTTTGGAGCTTATGGTCATCTTGGTGACAAGCTCGAGTTCCTCGAAAACGGAGTTCACTCGCATCTTCTATGATGTTTTCGATGTTGGAGGTTATGCCGGTTTTTCTCAGTTGGAGGTTTCCCTCATCTATTTGTTGGCATACCTCCCCTGCCTCTCCTTACTATATTATTGGTTCGTGTTTGGTTCTTCTCGCTGTGAGTTTTGGAGCTTAT
>NW_025313882.1:0-506 GCF_018294505.1 Triticum aestivum | reverse complement strand
GTGAAATGATGATACCATGCCAAGTTTCAACATTTTCAGAATTCATTTTGTAGTGATTTTCAATTTCATGATCATTTAGCTCTCTAAACAATTAGGTAAATGACCGAAAAAGAACAAATGATGTTAGAACATGTTGGAAATTGATGATGCCGCTTTGAATGCTGCATACTGAACACAAAAGAAGTCCAGAGTTCAAATAAGTTTAAAAAACATTGAAGTGCCCGTGTAACAGATGAGTTCTCGTCCAAAACCCTGATACTCCGAAAGAGTTTGTCCAATTTGTACATGAAGTGCGTCTAGTTTTGGAAGTGACCCTGTCTACTCTTTCGCACATGCTATGCGGGTGAAATGATGATACCATGCCAAGTTTCAACATTTTCAGAATTCATTTTGTAGTGATTTTCAATTTCACGATCATTTAGCTCTCTAAACAATTAGGTAAATGACCGAAAAAAACAAATGATGTTAGAACATGTTGGAAATTGATGACGTCGCTTTGAATGTTG
>NW_025313881.1:0-506 GCF_018294505.1 Triticum aestivum | reverse complement strand
TGACACCTTACGAATTTCGTAGGGTTTTCTCCGTGAAACGCACCGAAAACACTGGCCGGGCGTGACGCAACGTGCGTTTGGTGCCCGAATTCGTTCAAATCTTGCGTGGGGTCGTACGATGGGCATGCCCACTGCCTCCCAAAATTGGGTGACATTTCATGCATGCCATCTCGTACCACCTATGCAACCGGCACTGGTCGGATATGACGGATGTCAGCTCCGTAGTGCATCTTCTTTTCTGACTCAGCCGGTGGACCCCAAACTTCTTGCACACGCCCGCATCACCAGGGCGATCACGCGTGTAAGTTTTCATAATTTTCGAGACCGTATGAATTTCTTATGGTTTTCTCCGTGAAACGCACCGAAAACACTGACCGTGCGTGACTCAACGTGCGTTTGGTGCCCGAATTCATTCAAATCTTGCGTGGGGTCCTACGATGGGCATGCCCACTGCCTCCCAAAATTGGGTGACATTTCATGCATGCCACCTCGTACCACCTATGCAG
>NW_025313880.1:0-507 GCF_018294505.1 Triticum aestivum | reverse complement strand
CCCGTCGTCTCCATCGCCATCGCCCCATACCCCGCCCCTGTCATCGCCGTTACCCCCGCCGTCGCCGTCGCCGCCTACCCCGCCCTCGTCGTTGTCGTCGCCCCCGCCGTCGCCGTCGCCGTCCTCCTCACTTGGTCCGGTCGGCGCATCATTTTTTTTCATTTATATATATGCTTATTTTTTTCATATGTATATGCTTGTTTTTTCATATATATGATATATGATGACATATATGCTTGTTATCATAATTGTTTTTGTTCATATATATATGATGATTTTTTTTATAGAATATGATGTTTTTTCATAGATGATCACATATATATATGATGTATGCATGGACGTGGATGAAATATATGATAGTTTTTTGTTAATAGAACATGATGTTTTTTTATTCATAGTTTTTTTTGTTCATGAGAGAGGCGGGGACGTCGAGGGATCCTAGATGTAATTTTTTTAGAATTTTCTATCGTGCATAGACTGATTTTAGACCACGGGATAGGAAAAAAG
>NW_025313879.1:0-507 GCF_018294505.1 Triticum aestivum | reverse complement strand
GCATTTCAAATGAACTCTGAAAAGGTTGAAAGTTGGAATGGTATCATAATTTGACCCACATAGCATGTGCAAGAATGTAGAGAGGGTTACGGCAAAAACTGGATGCACTTCGTGTACAAAACGGACAATCTCTTTCGAAGTATCAGGGTTTCATACGGATCCTTGTCTGTTACAAAGGGGTTTCATTTTTTTTGAACTTATTTGAACTCCATAGTTTTTCTGTGCTCAAAATGCACCATTCAAAACCACTTCATCAATTTTCAACCCTTTCTGACTTCATTTGTTATTTTTCATGCATTTACTGATTATTTTGAGCTATAAGACCCTGAAATTCAAAAGCATTTCGAATGAACTCTGAAAAGGTTGAAAGTTGGCATGGTATCATCATTTGACCCACATAGCATGTGCAAGAAAGTAGAGAGGGTTACGGCAAAAACTGGATGCACTTCGTGTACAAAACAGACAATCTCTTTCGAAGTATCAGGGTTTCATACGGATCCTTGTCTG
>NW_025313878.1:0-507 GCF_018294505.1 Triticum aestivum | reverse complement strand
TTTTTGCCGTGACCCTCTCTACTCTTTTGCACATGCTATGCGGGTGAAATGATGATACCATGCCAAGTTTCAACATTTTCAGAATTCATTTTGTAGTGATTTTCAATTTCACGGTCATTTAGCTCTCTAAACAATTAGGTAAATGACCGAAAAACAACAAATGATGTCAGAACATGTTGGAAATTGATGACATCGTTTTGAATGCTGCATACTGAACACAAAAGAAGTCGGAGTTCAAATAAGTTTAAAAAAATCGAAGTGCCCGTGTAACAGAAGAGTTCTCGTCCGAAACCCTGATACTCCGAAAGAGTTTGTCCAGTTTGTACACGAAGTGCGTCCAGTTTTTGCCGTGACCCTCTCTACTCTTTCGCACATGCTATGCGGGTGAAATGATGATACCATGCCAAGTTTCAACATTTTCAGAATTCATTTTGTAGTGATTTTAAATTTCACGGTCATTTAGCTCTCTAAACAATTAGGTAAATGACCGAAAAATACAAACGATGT
>NW_025313877.1:0-507 GCF_018294505.1 Triticum aestivum | reverse complement strand
TCATCGCCGGCCTCTCAGGCCGTCCATGTTGCCAGCGTCAAGACGCACGTCCCCGTCGTCCTCGACTTGCAGCAGTCCAACTACGCCAAGTGGCGCATGCTCATCACCGTCCTCCTCGGCAAGTACGAGCTCATGGATCACATCTCCGCCGTCACGCCGCCGGACGCACGCACGGCCGAGTGGCAGCGCCAGGACTACGTTGTCCATTCGTGGCTGTATGGCTCCATCAGCGACGACATCCTGGACACCATCATGGCCCAAGATCAGACCGCGTACGACGCCTACACGCTGATCCGAAACCTCTTCCTCGACAACCAACTCACCCGGGCCGTCTACCTCGAGGCGCAGTTCCGGGCCATCGTCCAGGGCGATCTCACCATCACCGCCTACTGCCACCGCCTGAAGGCCCTCTCCGACGCGTTGGCGGACGTGGGGCAGCCCGTGCAGGACCAAACTTTGGTCCTCACATGCCTTCGGGGCCTCAATCCGCGCTTCTCCGACATCACC
>NW_025313876.1:0-507 GCF_018294505.1 Triticum aestivum | reverse complement strand
ATAGCATGTGCAAAAGAGTAGAGAAGGTCACAGCGAAAACTGGACGCACCTCGTGTACAAACTGGACAATATGTTTCGGAGTATCAGGGTTTCGGACGAGAACTCATCTGTTACACGGGCACATCAATGTTTTTTAAACTTATTTGAACTCCAGCCTATTTTGCGTTCAGTATGCATCATTCAAAGCGACATCATAAATTTCCAACACGTTCTGACATCATTTGCTGTTTTTCAGTCATTTACCGATTTGTTTAGAGAGCTAAATGATGGTGAAATTGAAAATCACTACAAAATGAACTCTGAAAATGTTGAAACTTGGCATGGTATCACCATTTCGCCCGCATAGCATGTGCAAAAGAGTAGAGAGGGTCACGGCGAAAACTGGACGCACCTCGTGTACAAACTGGACAATCTCTTTCGGAGTATCAGGGTTTCGGACGAGAACTCATCTGTTACATGGGCACTTCAATGTTTTTTAGACTTATTCTAACTCCAGCCTATTTTTGC